>NC_047505.1:8649141-8799141 GCF_902827115.2 Pseudochaenichthys georgianus | reverse complement strand
TTTAATAAGCGTCCTCAGTAACTATTGAGTGGGTCCCTTTGTTCATATGGTAAGATTAATTATGCTGTCAGCCACTCTCAGGGGCTGCCTAACAAAGATTCAGTGATATAATGGCCTGGCCCCGCGCTTAGGCAATCACAATCACTGGGAGACAATTTCAAATCCTCCACGCCACGAACCCCCCTCTTCATCAAAGAGGAAGTCATTTTTTTGCTAAACATGCTTCTCCTTTGCATCCGAACTCCCTCCAGCTGTCATTCATAACCGTGCGTTCTTCAAGGACGTGGCAAACAAGTAATGGAACGACACACAGGGTTTGAACTCCGCTACTGTCGCAAATGTTTAGCATCCAACATCCAACGCATTTCCTTTCCTTCCCTCCCTGGCGTCTACATTAAACCGGGTTAATTTTGCATTGCAGATTGAAGACTGCTGCAGCCGCACAGCACCCATAAGACAGATGTTTTTGTCATAGTCCATAGGGGGACGAGCGGCGGGCGAATTGATTGATACTGGCAACTTCCATTCAGGCGATATTCAAAGGCCTGATTTGTATTTCTATGTTTTGAATCTGTCACTGCACAACAATTTCCCTCCAACAGAAGCCGGATGTGTTAGGGAGGGAAGGGATGGAGAGAGTGAAGAAAAGCCAGGGAGAGGAGGTTTTTTTCGGCCAGCAGACAAATAATCGTGCATGGTTGTGAAAACGATATTGGCAGCGAGGGGAGGGGTCAGATTAACACCAGACATGATGCAGGAACATACCTATAACTATCTGCAGACCCATGTACTATCACTGTTGAGCTTAGATCTGGTACTGTATTCTTCTTTCTTTCTTTCTGTGAAACAAAGCGTCCGAGGGTTTCCTCTCAATGACTTTTCTACGAGCAATGAACTGATTCCTGAATGCAGCTAATGCTAATAGTGATGTCACTGCTGCACACATTTAGAAGTCAGCACATGCATTAGGGTTGTATTATAAAGCTGCTATCTGCAACTCTTTACTCCACAAAAAACTATTTATATATTCAACTTCATGGTGGAGCTTATATTAAACATCAATAGTTTTGTGTTAACTATTGTTTTTTTATATGATTCTGACATATTTATCAAAGAAACAATCCAATTACATCATATACATTAATCATTATTTGATAATTTTTGTATTCGTCAAATGTAAGTCTAAACTGTAGCTGTAATGACTTAGAAATGTTTAGGCGATCCAAAGGCTACAATTAAAACCTAAAAATAAACACCGCTTCAAAACCTATTTTTTTATTCTAATATTTTTCCTGGAAATAGGTCTAGAGCTTTGATTGGTCAAAGATCGGAGTGAAGTCTGAACAAATACTCTGAACCCTCTAATCTAGTCTAAATTAGTCACGTGTTAGCAACAGCTGTTTTTAGGACACACAGACAGTGACCAGTGGCTTATTTCATGTCATAGTCTGCTCCATCATTCACCAGTAGTTTTCCATTCACCTGTCTCACCTGTTTTCCACACCCACTCGTTAACTCACTCTCTTTCTCTTCTGCACCCATTAGCTTCTGCCAGTATTTAAACTCGCACCTGACACACACTCTTTGCCAGATTGTACTTTGCCTCATGCTTGTCTCTCCCGCGTTCAACACTAGATTGCCTACCCGGTTCCGACCCTGCCTGTCCCCGACCTGCCTGCTCTGCCTGTTTCCTGATCCTGCCTGTCCCTCGACTATCCTGCCTGGCCTGTTATCCGACCCTGCCTGTATCCACGCTGACCGCCTCGCTTACTCCCTGACCCTCTGCCTGTCCCTGACTCACCTTCTGCCCGCTGTCCTCCGGTGCGTTATACTGCCCGGTTGGTATTCCTCCGATCCAGTGGAATCTCCAATAAAGGATATTACCAATTCTCCTTGGTTTCTCGAGTGCTGCATTTGGGTTCTCCTTAAGACTGTGACAGAACAATCTGGCCAGAACATGGACCCAGCGCACTCCTCTTCACCAAGAGACCGTTTCGAGAGAGTTGAGGACGCTCTCCAGAGGCAGGAAGCCTCGATAGCCGCCCTGGCCACCGAGGCTCATCATGCTACATCTTCACATGACCAGACGCTAACCTATTTAGCTGCGCAGCTACAGCAGCTAACGGCTACTGTGCAGCAGCTAGTGGCAGGAGTGGCCGCTCCAGCGCCTCTTCCTATGCCGTCGACACCCGCTTCTGCATCACCTCTGATGGGATTTACCCCGGAGCCTCGGGTGGGAACTCCGGAGCGCTACGCCGGGGAACCGGAGGGCTGCAGCCCGTTTCTTACGAACTGTTCTATCCTGTTTGCACTGCAGCCACACACTTTCGCTTCTGAAGCTGCTCGTGTGGCGTTCACGGTCAATCATTTGACTGGGAAAGCCCGACTGTGGGGCACAGCGGAATGGGAGCAACAAACACCCGTCTGCTCTTCGTTCCCCCGCTTTTTCTGCGGAGCTGCGCAAGGTGTTTGGACCCGTGGTCTGTGGGGTCCAGACGCTGCAGGAGGACTATTGAACCTGAGCCAGGGTAATGGATCTATAGTGGATTATGCCATTGAGTTTCGCACCCGGAGCCGCCTCAGCAACTGGAATTCTGCAGCCCAGTGTGACGCCTATCTGCGTGGGTTGGCCGGATTACATCAAAGATGAGCTTGTGTCGTTTGATTTGCCCCAATTCACTGGATGGGTTGATTGAACTGACTTCCCGCATGGATCGGCGCATCCAGACACGGAGACGGGAGCGACGATCGGCGGAAGTTCAACATGCCTGGGCGCCCCGACGTCCGAGTTTGGCTGCGACTCCTCACCTCACTCCAGAGCCGCAACCAGGGGGGGATGAGCCCATGCAGGTGGGTCGCACCAACCTCACTTTGGAGGAACGTGAGCATCGCAGACGTCGTAACCTGTGTCTCTACTGCGGCCGGGCCGGCCATTTCGTTTCTCACTGCCCGGTAAAAGGCAAGGCTCAGCAGTAATGGGGAACATACTGGTGAGCCAAAACCCCTGGATTTGTTCCCACTCAGAGACCATTGAGCCACGCCAGGTTGCTATTGCCGGATAGCTCTCAGGCTCTTGCAGTTTTTATTGACTCTGGTTCGGACGAGAGTATTATGGATGAAGAGCTTATGCTGCAGTTGGGTATAGACCGGGTTCCCTTATCTCGCCCAGTTCCAGCCAACGCCTTAGACGGTCACCTGCTGGGGACAGTGACTCATCAGACTGTACCCGTTCACATGCTCCTGTCTGGGAACCATCACGAGACTATTCAGTTTCATGTTCTCCGGTCTCCACATATCCCGCTTATCCTGGGTTACCCATGGCTCCGCCGCCACAAACCCTAACATTGACTGGGAGACGGGAGCCATTTTGGGATGGAGCCCCTCTTGTCATCAGATCTGTCTGAAACAGGCTGCCGCGCCTCAACGCTCGGGGAACCCCAGCCAAGTTCTGGATGTTACAGGAGTTCCACCGGAATATCTGGACTTCAAGGAAGTATTCAGCAAGTCGAGGGCTACTTCCCTACCACCACACCGGCCCTACGACTGTGCCATCGACCTGCATCCCCGGCACCAGCCCTCCCAGGGGTCGATTGTACTCCCTGTCTGCTCCGGAAAGAGTTTCCATGGAGACTTATATCAATGACGCTCTGGCGGCTGGGATTATTCGCCCGTCCTCATCACCTGCTGGCGCAGGGTTCTTCTTTGTAGAGAAGAAAGACAAGACCCTAAGGCCCTGTATCGACTTTCGGGGTCTTAATAACATTACAATCAAGAATCGATACCCACTGCCTCTTATCTCTTCTGCATTTGAGTTGTTGCAGGGAGCAACCATATTCACGAAGCTGGACTTGCGTAACGCGTACCACTTGGTACGTATTCGCGAGGGGGATGAGTGGAAGACCGCCTTCAACACCACCTCGGGGCACTACGAGTACCTAGTCATGCCTTTTGGGCTTAACCAACGCCCCTGCAGTATTCCAGGCGTTGGTAAATGATGTGCTCCGAGACATGTTGGACCGACACGTGTTTGTTTACTGGATGACATCCTGATCTTTTCCAAGACACTGAAAGAACACGTGCACCACGTCCAGGCGGTTCTCAGGAGATTACTCGAGAACTCGCTGTTTGTTAAAACGGAGAAGTGCGAGTTTCACACATCCTCTGTCTCTTTTCTGGGATACATCGTGGGACAAGGGAGCATCGAGATGGATCCTGCCAAGGTTGATGCAGTCACTTCCTGGCCGGTTCCAGATTCCCGGAAGCGGCTACAAACAGTTCCTCGGGTTCGCCAACTTCTACCGGAGGTTCATTCGTGGATACAGTACCTTGGCCGCTCCTCTCACAGCCCTGACCTCCTCTAAGGTCATGTTCCAGTGGTCCTCCTCGGCTGAGGAGGCATTCCAGAACCTTAAGGCGAGGTTCACCTCCGGCCCCATCCTCCGAGTACCCGATCCTGTAAGACAGTTTGTTTTGGAGGTGGATGCTTCTGATATGGGGGTGGGAGCCATCCTGTCTCAGCGAGCAATGGACAGCCAAAAACTCCATCCCTGTGCTTTCTTTTCAAAGCGTTTGACTCCAGCGGAAAGGAATTATGATGTGGGAAACGGGAGGCTGCTAGCAGTGAAGTTGGCTCTGGAGGAGTGGCGTCACTGGCTCGAGGGGACCAGTCAACCTTTCCTGGTGTGGACCGACCACAAGAATTTGGGAGTACAATCCGGTCGGCCCGCAGACTGAATTCCCGACAGGCTAGATGGGCCCTTTTCTTCACTAGGTTCAATTTCTTCCCTCTCCTACCGCCCTGGTTCTCGGAACATTAAGGCTGACGCTCTTTCTCGTCAGTTTGGAGAGGGAGGTAACATTCCCAGGGGCTTGGACACCATCCTTCCGACTTCTCAGCTCGTCGCCGCCCTCATCTGGGAGGTGGAGGAGAGGGTCAAGGCTGCCCAGCAGGACCAGCCGGGACCCAGTGCCTGTCCTCCGAACCGCCTGTTCGTTCCGCAGACGTTGAGGTCTGATGTTCTCCAGTTGGCTCATAACTCCAGACTCACCTGCCATCCTGGGATCCAACGCACATGGGAGGTAGTCCAGCAAAGGTTCTGGTGGGCAACACTTAAGGAGGACACCAGGGAATTTGTTAATGCCTGCCCCGTTTGCAATCAGAACAAGTCTTCTCACCAAGCTCCTGCTGGTCTCCTACGACCTCTGCCTATCCCTCATCGCCCCTGGTCTCACATTTCTTTGGACTTTGTTACTGGTCTGCCACCGTCCAACGGACACACTGCCATCTTGACGGTGGTAGACCGATTCAGTAAGATGGCTCATTTTGTGCCGATACCCAAGCTCCCCTCAGCTAAAGAGACGGCAGAGCTGGTCCTGCTCCATGTGTTCCGGCTCCATGGGCTGCCTACTGATGTGGTTTCCGATCGTGGTCCTCAATTTACCTCGGTGTTCTGGAGGGAATTCTGCACGCTCCTTGGGGCCACGGTCAGTCTGTCATCCGGTTTCCATCCGCAGTCCAACGGTCAGACAGAAAGAAAGAACCAGGAGATGGAGACAACCTTACGATGTATAGTCTCCAAGAACCCAGCGGCCTGGGCTAAACAGCTGCTCTGGGTCGAGTATGCCCACAACACTCTGGTCAGTTCGGCCACCAAGCTGTCCCCATTTCAGTGTGCTTACGGGCTTCAACCCCCTCTGTTTCCGGCCCTGGAGAGGGAGGTTACCTGTCCGTCCGTCCAGGCTTTCATCCGTCGTTGTCGACAGACCTGGAATCAAGCCCGGAGAACTCTCGTCTGTTCGGCCAACCGGTACGCCTCCTCTGCCAACCGCCGACGTTCTGAAGCACCTGTCTACCAGGTGGGCCAAAAGGTATGGCTTTCCTCCCGGGATATTCCTTTACGGGTGGATTCAAAGAAACTTGCACCTAAATTCATTGGACCGTTTGAGATTGTCAGAATAATCAATCCCGCAGCAGTAAGGCTAAGACTGCCTCGGACTCTGCGGATCCATTCCACCTTCCACGTTTCCAGGATCAAACCTGTCCGAGAGAGTGCCTTGGTTCCTGCGATCCCTCCCCCCACCTCCCCCCGGATGATTGACGGCGGGCCTACGTACACTCTCCGACGACTTCTTCGTTCCCGTCGCAGAGGAAGAGGAGTCCAGTACCTGGTGGACTGGAAGGGTTACGGCCCTGAGGAGAGGTGTTGGGTTCCAGCTCGTCATGTGTTGGACCCCCGGCTCATCAGGGAGTTCCATCGGCGTAATCCCGAGCAACCGTCTAAGACCGTCACGTTGACGGGCAGAGACACAGGGAGAGTCTCTCCTCTTACCGTCAGCTCGTCAGAGGAGGACAGCAACATTAAAATGCTGTTACAAGGAACCCGCAGCTGCATGAGTGAATGTAACAGTCTAAACATGGCTGGATTTGAAGTCGGAGAGGTTAAAGATGTCAGCAGCAGGCTTCTGATGAAGATGCAGATTCCCACAGGGGGCAGGAGAGGGAGGCGGAAAGAACTTTTTCAGATGAGTACTAATCCCACCTCCCACCTTCATCTGTAGATTAGCATTTAGGGACGTCAGGAGCCGTCCATTAAGGGGGGGGTTCTGTCATAGTCTGCTCCATCATTCACCAGTAGTTTTCCATTCACCTGTCTCACCTGTTTTCCACACCCACTCGTTAACTCACTCTCTTTCTCTTCTGCACCCATTAGCTTCTGCCAGTATTTAAACTCGCACCTGACACACACTCTTTGCCAGATTGTACTTTGCCTCATGCTTGTCTCTCCCGCGTTCAACACTAGATTGCCTACCCGGTTCCGACCCTGCCTGTCCCCGACCTGCCTGCTCTGCCTGTTTCCTGATCCTGCCTGTCCCTCGACTATCCTGCCTGGCCTGTTATCCGACCCTGCCTGTATCCACGCTGACCGCCTCGCTTACTCCCTGACCCTCTGCCTGTCCCTGACTCACCTTCTGCCCGCTGTCCTCCGGTGCGTTATACTGCCCGGTTGGTATTCCTCCGATCCAGTGGAATCTCCAATAAAGGATATTACCAATTCTCCTTGGTTTCTCGAGTGCTGCATTTGGGTTCTCCTTAAGACTGTGACATTTCAGGCTTCTCATCAAAATTGTGCTCGAAAAAACGGTTGACTTCGAGACGATAGAACCATAACGGCCCGTCCACACAGCGGCGTTCGCTGACGCTTGCCGGCGGGCGTGTCTGAAACTCGACCAACAACCAATCACATGAATCTCCCGCCCCTGACACACAAGCAGCGGTTTGATTGGCTAGAGCTTGTACTGGCATATGATTCGATTGGCTGACGCTTCTGCCGAGGCGTCAAAAGTTGAACATTGCTCAACTTTTGCAGCGAGCCACGCCAGCTACGCTCCACGTCGCTTCCCACGATGCATTTCGGCTAAAAGTGACGTCACCCCATTCAAAGTGAATGGGGAAGCGTCAACGCACGCCGCTGTGTGGACGGGCCGTAAGGGCTAAAATGCCAGCTCATTTCTGAGTTATAGGACTTTTCCCTGCCCCACTCTATTGTGTGGCAGCATGGAAAGTGAGGTTCATGGCTGGTGAGGCACTGACTTTTTCAGTCAGATTTACAAATAGTATTATATTTTGACCTTAATCGAAAGAATCTGTTATTTTGAAAAGCTTTTTTAGTCTGACACTTCTATTCATTTTAAACAGACTGTTCAACAAAAGGATACACAACAAATGTAGTATAATTTAAAGGTCCCATGTCATGCTTTTCCCGTTATTACCCGTCTCCTTGTGTGCTATGTAGCTTTTTCTGGATGTAAACGGTCTGCAAAGTCACAAACCCTCAAAGTACACCCTGTTGCGAGTACAACTCTAACACAGAGAAGACCTGTCTATGCTGCCCCAGAACGCCTCGTTGGAGATTTCTATTTTTCCATTTTTTTCTTCCTGGTCATAGTGACGTAACGGCTCCGCACACATATTTGATATAAAATGTGTTGAAATTATTGGAATCATACAGAAAATAAATGTATAGCACAGACCAGTCGAGAAATATTAATATGTATTTCATTTTATTGTTATTTATTTTTACTTCCCTGGAAAACAAATACTGCAAAACATATTCAATTTTCTTAAGAAGACAAAGGTTAAGTATGTAGTTTCCTTTAAATACAAAGGGACACTGTACATATGCAAATGGAGGTATAGTATTGGGTATACATTTTCATGCAGAGCCTTGTACAGTTTTAACTGACCATAATTGTCTTTCATTCAGTGTCAAAGAACACTTGATTTGGGCACCCTGACCTTGTGAAGTGCCATTCAAACGTACCACAGAGGATTTCCTTTTCTTTGCCTTTAGACTCCAGCAGATCCAGACGAGGCACCTACATCAGGACCACAGCCACAAACTAGGACTGATGCCACTGTAATCATGATGAATGGAAGGCAGAAGACACGTCACCATTTCCTCTCTGCTTGATAAATGGTGTAATATACTCTTATTTAGCAACAAAAGAACCTAATCATAGATCTTTGGTTTGCGGTAATATTCCACATCATATGTACTTAAAGAGCACTTATGGAATATCTATTTGCTCTGCCTTTTTTTTAGACAAATACTCATTGCATTTAAAAGAAAATGATTTTTGTTCATTTACAGCATTTTAAATACTCTTCATTCATCTTTGTTTGCATTATTAACACATTTTAAAAGGTAGGTTGACATCATTTCTGTATGGAAAAAAACACATCTAAATAGCAGCAACAGCAGTTTAATAGTTCCTGCGATATATTGTATGTCCTTAATGCGTTGTTATCATTCAGATCATACATGACTTACTGTACGCGCCGTCCAAACAGAGCCTGTTACTGCTCCATTCTTTATGAGGCTGCCCAGTAGCGACACTCGCACCTTTCTAAGATATTTGCAGGAGAAGCCAGCACATTATACATTCTCATAAAATGGGACTTATTTAAATAATATCCCACTTTTATGTGAGCTGTCATTTATCAATAGTGTTTTATTTGTCAGATTTGTTCTTCACGGTCAATTTAAATATTTTGCCTGTTCATCTTCTATTTTGAGATGTTTATATTGTATAATTGTATAATAGTCATTTTTTATTTCTAATTATATGCAATACTTGTTTTACATGCTGTTGCAATAAAGAAATCACCCAATTTGGAATTAATAAAGTATATCTTATTTTGGGGAACTTTCTGAGTCTCTCTGAACCACGTGACGATCAAGCATTTTGGATTTCCGCTGTCACAATTCTTCTATCTGTACGGCGCTGCTTCGACTCAAATGTATATTGCTTATGGGTAAAATCTCTTTAAAGGTGGGGTATGTAATTTTGGAGAAACCAGCTCGAGTGCGCTAGAATTTGAAAGTCCACAACCGGAAAAAATCTGCCACTTCCTTACAGAGCCCCTCCTCCAACACACACGAACGCGCACATGACCAATGAGGGCACGAGATAAGTTTGTGCACAGATGGAAGGCTGACAGGCAGGTAGGCCATCCAGTTACTTTAGCCGGGTCGGCTCAGATGATTGGTCATGCTTTTTACAGTACTACGGCTTCCACAGATGAACATTTTTTATGTATTTATTGTCAAAGCATTTCATTTATTCATTGCTATCGGGATGTTAAGAGCATTCCATGGAATATAACAAAAAGTGTTTCTGAAAAAAATGACATACCCCACCTTTAAATAATTGTTATAATTAAAAAACAATTGTATTTGCTTGTCATTTGCTGCTGTTGTAATACCCTTAAGCTATACAGCACCCCCATTTTAATTATTTGCACAACCAGAAAGATTGCTGTAATTATTGCTCATATCCTCAAGTCTTTATTGTTCTCATATTGTTTTGCCAGATATAGTTAAGGTTAATATATTCTAGCTTTTAAACCACATTATACTCCTAATTATGATTCAACCTTGGCTCTGCTCTCTCTCTCTCTCTTTCTTTGTCTTCGACTCTCTTAATGAATGTTTTTTTCCTCTTGTTGTCTTCTTAGTATTATGCCCTATTTGTCATATATGCATTTTTTCATCCAGTTACAGTATGACTTAAGAAACTTAAAATGGTCTGCCGCCATCATGGGCCCTTTATGAAATTAATTGCTGCCATGACAGATGATTGCAGGCGACGTTAAGGTCATTAAGTTCTGCATACACTGTAATGAGGTAGAAACCAACATGTGTGATTGGCTGCCTGTTATTTACCACACTACTGAGGTTAGCTGCTGCTCTCCTGCCCTTGATTCTCCGAGAGGGGTTTTTCCTCGCTTGGGAACGAGAGGAGAAAAATAAAAGAGAAGAAAACATCACTTTTCAGCATCACAATTGCGTGTGTGAGGACGAGAGCAGAGGAGTGTGAGATCTGTGGTGGATGTGACAGTTTTAAAGAGTCTGAACATGTAAATCAAAAATAGTTTGGGCCTTAATGGATGTGTTTTAGCACATCTCTCCCAGGCTAGGCCCCCTCATCCTGCGTCCCCGCGACCCGCTTGCCTGTCTGGTGGGATGATGTTTACAATAATGGGGAGAGGCAGTCCAATTTCACCCAACACGCCAGGCACGGCAGCCACCTCTCTCCATGGCCCCTGCGCCACATCTGAAAAGAGATGAGATTGAAAACAACACTAACTTCATGTACAGGGCGACGTGGGAGGCAGAGTCCGTGCCACGGACGAGCATCACACGCAATTTCACCTTGGCAGGGGCGCTTGTCAAAATCAAGAAATATCACAGTTTGTCTCTCGCTCTGGCTTTTTTCTTTTCGCGTTACACACTGTATTTTCTACCCTTGGGGTGTCACTCACACATGCAAACACGTTTTCCGTACTAAGGGAGGCACACACCGCACAGACACACCGTAAGTCCCGAGGGGCATGATGTTTAAAAGACATGTCAGTTTCCTTTTTCTGTTTGGTTTTTTGCAACCAGTAAAGAGCATGAATTGACATCTGTCACCTGTCTAAAGGTACTCTATTGGTGCTTTTTTTATATTCTGGCGGGCAACTGTAGTTCATGGGGTAAAAAGGTGTTTAACAATCAACCTGGAGTGTATAATGAACTATACGGAAACATGGCTGAACCAAGATCTGACAACATTTTAATTAATGGCTTCCCGACTGTTTGGGCAACGCTTCCATCAACGTTTCCTAAACAACCTTTTCCATTGAAGGCTTCCGGATAGTTTGGGCCAACAAAGATGCATTGAGAGCTTCATCATAGCTTCACCATGAGCCTGTGTCTTCAGAGGGGGTCCTGATGTGGTGGAAGTTTTGCCTCCTTCCTGTGCCTAAGATGCTCTGTTTCAAATATTCAAATGGCTGACCATGGTTGACCATGGTTTCTGGAGATGACATTGTGATCATGGTAGGCTGGCCATGGTTGACCATGGTAGACCATGGTTTCTTCCCCATAGCACTGTGACCATGGCAGGCTGACCATGGTTGACCATGGTTGACCATGGTTGACCATGGTTGACCATGGTGGACCATGGTTTCTGGAGTTGACATTGTGACCACGGTAGGCTGACCATGGTAGACCATGGTTTCTTCCCCATGGTACTGTGACCATGGCAGGCTGACCATGGTAGACCATGGTTTCTTCCCCATGGTACTGTGACCATCATGGTATTTTGTGGTCAACCATGGTATTACCATGGTTGGCAATGGAATACCATGGTGACCATGGTCAACCATGGTTACGTTTCGCAGGGGTACTGACAACATAAACATAAAGACAACATTGGACAGGGTGCAGGGACAAGACAAGTGCAAAACAGGACAGTGTACAAAATGCAGATACAAGTAGAAGCTAATCTAGGCTAGAATAGTGTCGAAGTAAAATAAGTAATGCTGTCAAAATTATCGCGTTAACGGCGGTAATTATTTTTTTTAATTAATTGCGTTAAAATATTTAACGCGTGCAGAATGGCCCGCCCCATACATCCCACCAGTGGCAGTGCCAGGGTATGGCTGGGGTAGACTACACCCATACCAAGAAATGGCTTAGCCCCACCATGAAAAATGATGTTAAAGTAAGCAAAATAAAGTCTGCCAACTCGCGGAGTAAATTGCACAGACAGCAGTTAGTAAGATTGATTTCAGTAGCCACTTCTCTGGAAATACTGAAGACCAGAAACGGTTTTGAAAACTTTTGTTACGTAGTGATCGTCTTCTCAATAGAACATCTTTGATAATGTCTTCTGGCCAATCAGAATCAAGATAACGGCGTGGTGTTGTTGCAGGAAGTCCCGACGGAGAATACTTTTGCTGTAGTACAGGGGTGCACATAACTGGTACGCAGGTTATGTAATCTGAAATGCGTACCGTCACTTGTGTCACAAAGCGCATTTGCGTACCGATGTACCTGTGAAGCTTTTCCAGAAGCTCCCCCCCCCCCCAGTTGCAGTAGTCTAGGGCGTGAGATGACGAGAGCCTGGGCCAGAACCTGCGTCGCTTTCTGGGTCAGCTGGGGACGTATCCTCCTGATGTTGTAAAGTGTGTATCTGCAGCAACGGGTTGTAGCAGCGATTTTTGCAGTGAAGGACAGGTTGTTATCTAGCGTCACACCCAGATTCCTTGCAGTCTGAGTCGGGGAAACAACAGAGGTGCCGATGTTGATTGAAGATCTCCCGGTCACTCATATATCCTGCATATAGGCCAGACACAAATGTAATGGCACCTTGGCCATGCCGATCATATCCTTGAATGTAGCATGCGACTTGTAAGTTGAAAACACCTCACTCTGCAGCAGGAGAGATGATGGAGTCTGGCAGAATATTGCAGTCCAGTCAAGCACCACTTGTGTGTCAGGGAAAGCTGAAAACTCTGGTGGAAGGTGAGCTCCGACAACTTTGCGTCCACAGACGTTTGCTTCCAAGCAGTTGGTAAAGGAAGTGTGTCCAGGTGGAAATAATTCTGCTGACTGTGGTGTAAACTAGTAGCCATAACAACACCCTAGCCTTATAAACAGGGGTGCACATAACCTTTTTGCCCTGGTTATCAAAGGAGCACCTGGAGATGTTGATTGGTGCGCATTAGGGGTGTAACGGTACACGTACCCGTACCGAAATTATTCGGTACGGGCCCTTCGGTTCGGTACACATGTGTACCGAAGTGTACCGAACGAATATAACGTTAAACGTAAACAATTGAGAACGTGAACAACTTCTTGGAAGTAATCTCAGGTGCTGCGTCGCAGCATTCAGAGTAATTTGCTCCCATTGTGTTCAACGCGTCATAGAGCAAGCAAGTCATTTCATTGGACGAGCTGGTCAGAGGGATGCGTTCAAATGTAGTCAGTAATTTGAGGAACTGTCGAAATGGCGAACGCAGATAAAGTTGAGCTCGAAAATCCTCCAGCATCATTGAAGTCTCCGGTTTGGGAACATTTTAGTTTCGCAGTTACGTACAAGGATGACGGACAAAGACAGGTGGACCGAACCAAAGCTGTTTGTCGGCATTGTTCAACTAAAATTGGTTACGCGGCTGGCAATACATCAAACTTGCACACTCATTTGAAAAGGCATCACCCGAACGTGAATATCACCGGTACCAAAAGACTGAAGTGCAAACCCAACTCCCACTAGCATTTAAGCCTGCACCACTCGCAAAAACTTCAGACCGAGCCAAAGCTATTACAAACGGAAAATATCCTTATGTTGCCATGTTAGCAAAGCGCTACCTGGCTGTATCTGCTACTACCTCTGTCCCTAGCGAGAGGGTGTTCTCCACGGCAGGAGACATTGTTAGTGCCAGCTGATCTGCCCTTTCGGCAAGCAATGTGGACAAGTTCATCTTTCTTTAAAAAAAAACATGAAATGACAAGCAAGTCCTAATGTCAAACTGGCTGCTTAGGTACTAGTACAGTGCAGTACAAATACAGATTATTTCAGTTCATCGAAAAGCTGCACCTTAATGTTTATTTTATTATATTTTATATTTATTTGAGTGAATATTCATAGTTTAATAATAATTAAAAACCCAAAACTAATAGTTTATGTTTTGTAAGTACTAGTACAGTAAAGTTCAAATACAGATTATTTCAGTTCATCGAAATGCTGCACCTTAATGTTTATTTTATTATATTTTGTATTTATTTGAGTGAATACATTATTCACAGTTTAATAATAATTTTAAAAAAAGATGTTATGTTTTTGATAATTTTTTCTGCTGTACCGAAAACGTACCGAACCGAACCGTGACCTAAAAACCGAGGTACGTACCGAACCGAAATGTTTGTGAACCGTTACACCCCTAGTGTGCATCCTTAAAATTAAATAAACCGGACCTTTTGAGCGGTACTTGACTTTATGAATGGGGGGGGGTGCGCTAGTGAGCATGCAGCAGGGTTACTGTGCGGAGCGCATAAAGCAGACCCTTCACGCGATAGCGAGGGGTAGAGCGAGGGATCGCTGATGCCGTCGTGCTCGCGGACGGATTAAAAAAATTAAACCTAAATGGCTCGCGAATTATACTTTGGCGGCCGTTAATATACCTGGCTGGCCCGCTCAAGTAAAGTCTGTGTGGGAAACGCTACTATCTTACCAGTTCTTATGCAACTCGCAAATATCTCTCTCTCTTCTCTCATCTCTCTTTTCTCTCCCTCTCTCTCAATGTTGGTGCGCAAATGCGCCTTTTTTCAAATGATCCGGTGCTCTTTTTTTGGCGGGGGGTGCGCATGCGCACCTGCGTACCAGTTATGTGCAGCCCTGCTTATAAACCAACCTGGTGTAGAAATGAATGTCCTCGTCCGACCCTGCCAGGCGTTGTATCCCGAAACGAGTTTGCAGTTGTAACACTTCCAGCTGGAGTTGGAGCTCCCTAATCTGAATTTTCAAGGCTTCGTTCTCGTCAGCCACCTGATTTGCCGTCGCTGGAGTTAGACAGTAGTCATGATCAGGCGGCGCAACTGTTTCCACCTCATACTCAGCTGTCAAGTCCGGGGTGGGGCTCTCTGCCCTCGGCCGACGCTCCCAAACATTACGTCTTGGTGTAGGTAGCTTGTAATTATTCCATTCAAAGAGAACAGGGGTAGCTCCTTTCTGTACTCTGTGCAGTCCTCCAGCTGTGACCAATAAGTCTCCTGGTCGAAAATGCCTACTACACACAAGGGTATTTTTTGTGGGGCTGAAATTGTTCCTACGGACCTTGATCAGCCACTGAGCCTTTACCTCAGCATCAATAGGAAATGAATGGAAACTTATCTCCGGATTATAACGGGACGCATTTGTACAAAGGGGCACACAGCAATGTAGTGCCGACTTTCTTACCCGTTGGAAGGCCAATCGCTTTTCTTTAACCCCAAATCCGCTCATTCTTGCTCTTGGTGTCCATGTCAAAACAAACTGTCTCACCCTCAAGTTGATAGACGCCATCTTGTGCACAGTGCGAATAAAGAAAGCTTCGCCAGTTTGGGTCCTTATCACAACTGATCAAGATGGCCAAAAGATTCTCCTCTCAGAGGGCCTTGCAAATGATTCTGGAAGAGAGAGAACCATTTGATGATGATGTAGAGGAAGAGGTTTCAGAATGTGAGGATCACATTTCTGAGAATTCTGAGTCTGACAGTGACTTTGAAGAAGAGGATGAGATTGAGCATCAGCTAGTTACAAAAAAAAGACAAGCCACAGGACCAGCCGGTCAGCGGGCAAAAAAACAAGTAGCATTTTAATTCATTAATGTGATGTAACAAATGTAAAAGGGCAAATATTAACCATATATGCTGTTTATATTGCTTGTAATTGGGATGAAGTAAACATCTGTTGAATATTTTAACATAAAATAGTTTGATTGTGTTGAACTGAAGCCCAAAAAGGCAGCGGGTCCACCAGACCCACGAACACTGGCTGAGTAGCAAAAATATGAACACCACAGAAGGATTAAATAAAGGTAAAAAAAAATAAAAAAGAATAATAGAGACTAAAGTCAGGCATTCATGATCTTTGCTGAAAATTATTCCAAGTAAAAGTGCAAAAACTGTGGTTCCCTAGTTTTGCCAACTTTACAGAATAAATATACATGTTAACAGCCTACTACATAAAACAGGTTTGGTTAAATTAATGTATAAATAAGACCATGGTCACTTTAGGTATCAGATGGGTGCCGTCACAGGTGGGCCTGCCTTCGATCCAGAGACGGTCCACCTCTTTCCCCAATTTACAAGGGACTCAGCCTGAGTCTGCATTGCCAAAATGGCGATTGGAATCTTTGAGCTTCACAATAATGACACAGTCATGTTTTAGGCCATACCATTTTGTGTTGTTTAGGTTCTAACATATTTGTCTAAATCAGGGGTCTCCAACACGTTGACCGCGAGATACCGGTAGCTCGTGGGCAGCTATTCAGTAGCTCGCCGCCCGATTATCGATTATAGCGTAGCAAGGTTGCTTCTTGATTTTTCGGCCACGGCTGGACAATAACGTTTTTTCCCGAACCAACAGCAGAATGACCCGCTCTGAATCAGGCCTTCACTGCAGCTCAGAGGCACACAGGGATTTGTGTTTTTTTTTTAAAAACACTCGTTATCGCCATTTCAGGTTTTTGGTGGATTTAATCAAGTCTTGGATTGCAGAGTATGAATGTCCTCTTGCTATTTTCAGTTCATAAATACGTGTGTGAAGTTTGTGAAGGCAGGAGGAAAGCTTCCTCGATCACCGTCTCCTCTCTGTTCCTCCAAACCCCGCCCCCTCCCTTTGGGCAAGTTACTTCCAAAATGTAATATATTACATATTACTTATTACTCTCTTTTGAAAGTAATAAGTTACATTACAATATTACTGTCTCTGAAATATAATGAGTTACACTACTTTAGTTACTTTTGAGTTACTTTCACTAAAATAACCGCAAAAGAATGGCTAGGTATTTGAAATGCTAAAATGTAGTTTAGTGCAGCTCATTATACATCCAGTGAAAGGCGATGTGGTATAGCATAACAACTGTGTAGGCCCTTAAGGCTACTAACAACTTGTATTACACGGCTTAGTTGAGTACTCGATTCTGATTGTACATTCTTAACATGTGACATGTTGTTAATCCAGTACAGACCACTGTCAAGGACTATAATGAAGGTTGCTAAGGAGGATCAAGAAAGAGAAAGGAAAAGAGGTTAAAAGACGGAGCGCTGGACGTCAGATAAATCACCAGAAGAAGGCAGACAGGAAGTAAACAATAACAGGACACGGAATGGGCTCAGTAGTGTGTTTAGTATATGGCCATGTACAGGCCCGGCTCCAGAACAAAATGACGCAGCTGCCCCCCCACTGTAGAGCCCCAGATGCCCCCCTAATTTTTGTTTCCCTAAAACTGTACTAAAACAAACCTATACTATTTCCACAAGCTTCTCAAGCAACAAAACAAGCATTACATTAGTTACTATTGAATCGTTTTAAATATCATTTTAGGCCCGTTAAAAACGCAGCTACGGCCCTGCATTAAACTGCGGAGCGGCGTTCACACAGACCGCGGCTCACACCGCTGCAGAGAGGGAGCGAGCTGTCCCAGCACCTATGGATCAGCTTCCCCTGGGAGCATTTCCCCTTCCACTAGTTTTGTTTTTACTAAGGACGAGTGCTTGAAACTAAATATTAATAAAACGCTGCCGTTTGAATCGATAGCGTTTAACAGACGGGCGCTGTTTGGGGCGTTACGTTACAAAATACTACGCAGACAGCGTTAGCTGGGAGATCGATCACTTTGCTAAACTACGCGGTATCCTCCTATTAAATCCACGTAAACTACACATCACAGCCATGAGGCCAGATCAATGAAACCAGGATACATCCTTTACCGTAAAAACTGGATCCAAACACAGCTGCCTGTGTGCGCTTGATCAATACTTTCTGATGTTATATTTATGATATGCTGCATATTAGGCTACATGGCCCTAACGTGTAAAGTTATACAAGCATTTGTACCAGTGCTTTTCACAAGTAGACTCTTGCAGGCCAGAGTATAGGAGTGATTCAACAACAGCAAAAAGACATAGAGAAGTGATCAGGACGAACAGAAAGAGGAAAAGGAAAAGAGAGATGAAGAGACCAGGAGGGTCAGAGCAGGAGGAAGAGGAGGAGATGAAGAGACCAGGAGGGTCAGAGCAGGAGGAAGAGGAGGAGATGAAGAGACCAGGAGGATCAGAGCAGGAGGAAGAGGAGGAGATGAAGACATTAGTGAAGAAGAAGAAATATATGTGAGGAATAAAGATGAAGTATCAGAAAGAGGGCCAGAGGCAGGGATCAGGAGGCAGATGAAACTCCAGCTGGACCACATGGTATGTTCTTATTCTCCTTACATATTCCATCACAGCAGCTCAATCTAGCAGCTCTTAGTATTGACAAATATTGATTGAAATGTGTTGCTGCACAGGTCACCTGTAGCTCTCTGAAGAGATGGCGGTGATGTCATTTGTGTACTTAATTATAATTAAGTACTTACAGTATGTAGAATTCTGAGTATTCTCTGAATACCAACATTCCTTTTGGGTCTTTATATCTTTGAAAAATGAAACCAAAATGTTTGGTCATAACATCTGGTAGTGGACTACATTTTCCCACCTCAGGCACAAAATATAAATAATTACTAGGAATTTTCTTGAAAAAATGTAACAGGGTTGAAGTTTTTGACAAAAAGTAGCCATGAGACCTTGTTTAGCTAAGATATGGCACCACATGGAAATCAAGGACATTACAAAATTGTAATATTTTGCAAAACTATTGTTTATTTTTGTAATAAACAAGTATTTACTATTATTAATTCATACACCATAGTTGAAATGTTGAGCTTGTCAATCTTAATCTGAAAATACAAAAACTGAAATATAGGTAAGAGAAGAAACTGACACTTTCGTGATGTAATTCCCTCAATGCAGATCACACATGGACTGATCCATTATTTTAATAGGAGGGTAAATGGTATGGCGTGACGGGGTTGAAACAAACTGAGGGACAATATTGCAATTTCATAGATAATTCAAGTATTTTTTCAGAATTGATTTTTGATCAGTTAAACTTGACAAGCATATGATTATATTAGCAGCAACATTTTGGGATAATTGGCCATTTTGATTTGTTTAATATTAAATTAATATGTAATAATGCTTCGTGAGGACATGCAAATATGTCTGTCTAAGACAACCAATTTTTTTTAAAACAAAATATATATTTTTAATTTTACATTGCTTTAAAATACATGTTGTAGTCTCCTTTCATTTAAAATGGTTGAGGTAAGCTTGGGGTACTCAAAGTGAAACCAATTGTTTGTCTGTCCACCTTGTTTCTCTTGTGCATTAAGAACACTTGTGTTAGGGCATGAATTAACAATAAATAGGTTATATACAGTATAAAATACCACGTACTGTCCGCCCTCCTATGCCACCCTGGCATGACCTCTTGCCTCCCCTTTGCCCCCCCATGTAAAATGTTCTAGAACCGCCACTGCTCAGGGTGCCTCTGAGATTACAGGGGGCGCAGCAGTAGTAGGTTTACATGAGCAATAGTGGCCGGCAACAGCAATACAAATAGCATTGATGGTCCCAATGAACAGATTATGGCCTTTGTTATGTTTTGAAACCAAGCAAGTGAGAACATTTCAAGTGAGTTAAAAGTGCAATCCTGAAATAGGTCATATAGTCCAAAGTGGACTGTGGCAAAGAAAAGCACAAAAGCTTCAAAACGGTACTGATAAAACAAATGAGAATATATTGTAAATCAAGGCAAATATGATTTGAACCAGCTCATGGTTTGAAATGGCAAATCTTGAAAAGCAAAAGTATTATTACAACCATGTACTAAATCATCACCTTGGTCCCATCGGATACTCTTGGAAGAGAATATTTATTGTGCTTGAAAATTGGTATCACATCATCATGTGAGGTTGACTTTGTGACCTGGAGAACATTTCAGCTGCAACATTAGCTTGTTGATAAGCTTGGGATATGAGATATTTTTGTAGCCATTCGTGGTGAAAGCATCTGTGCTATTGTATGCATTATTTTTTACCCAACATTTGTACAGGCATGGCAGAATATGGCACTATTTTCACATGAATATTCTAGCCATTGTCTATTTTTATACCACGAGCTGAAAAATGACCGCCTAGCCCCACTGTACAGGCGGGTACTTGTTTAGATACACCTGGGCAGGCTCTGTTTTGCCGTGGTATCCTGGCACCTGCGGGCCGCAGAGGGGCGGCGTAGTTTGGGGAGACGAAGACTGCTGCTCCGGGGGTGAGTCAGGCGGGAGTAAGCTAGTGTCCACAACGGAGGGTAACGTGATGTCCCCATCCGACCTGTTGCTACTGTCTGCAGTAGATGCAGTGTTGCTGGCATTTAGTGATGGTTGCTTTAACCATTTTCGTATAAATGATTATCCACAGATGTGTGTCACTGCTGTGGAAGCACTTTGGAAATGATGCACGCGCAGCGGAGCAGGTCACGCGCACCTGACACAATGTGTTGTTTGTATTTTTCGCTCCGTTCTCTTTTTTGAATAGAGGGTGCATAACATTCAACTGCCCCGAAGATCCCGTCGCGAAGCCTGAAGGGTAAACACACCAGGTTTACTAATCTACCCGCACAATTTGTCTGGTGTCGGAATGTCTCGCTATGTTAGTACATTCTTAAAAAACAAAACACCATTTAATTTCGGGTTGAAATGTGTTGTAACTGCGTTACTGGGCATTGTAACGGGTAATATATTTCCCACATTTCATTAGTAATGCGTTACATTACTTCGTTACAGCAAAAAGTAATATATTACTGTAACTCCGTTACTTTTGTAACGCGTTACATCCAACACTGAAAAATAATGAGTGACAGGCTGATAGTGACCTGATAGAAACTTTATTATTCACTTAATCACTGATTGAGATATGATGAAGCTAACTTAATCTCATACATTCATGGGATTTATGTAACAGTAAGACAGAGAATGTGAGTGTGCACCCACATGCACTATTTTCGCTTTTATACTGCTGTTGTAAATACTCCAGTTGTCTGCTGTGTGCAAACTCAAGTCATGTTAGTGATGCCACATTCAAGACATTCAGTGTCATTTTTTTAACAGAAGACCGTAGCTAGAAGCTGCAGCTAGACTGCAGAAGTATTCGTTTTTTGTTTTTGAGGATGGAACAATTTCACACACAGATATAGGGAGGCTAGACCTATACAATTGATTTATTATGGTTTATAATTTAATGTCAAGACGAAGAAGAAGATGGCTGAACTGTTCAGTGTCAATCCTGTGGAGATGGAGGTTATCAATCTCCAAAATCATGTCCAGCTTAAGTCTCAGCAAAACTCACAACATTTCTGGAGCCTTGTAGACCCAGAAAACTATAAGAACATTCACCAAGCAGCACTGGAAATGTTTGCTTTATTTGGCTCTACAGACCTTTGTGAAGCATCTTTTTCTGACATGAATGTCATGAAATCTAAATACAGAACAAGACTGACTGATGAACATTTAACCTGTTAAACCCCATCCCTGTTTTTCAGGTCTCAGGCTCGAAAATGACATTCCCAGAACAAATGACCATAACTACACTTCTAAAAGGGGAAAATTAATAATCTTTTTTCTCAAAGTAATGATAAACCTGTGAGTTGGATGGAGAAAAGTCAGAATCAATATAGATGTTTTTTATTTTAAAGAAAATTCAGATTGAACATAGTAAAAAACTGTAAATTATAGTGTCCGTCCAAAAAATATGTTTTACTTGTAGTGAAAACCACCCTGTACCCTGTATAGACCCTCCAGAAAAAACGCGATCGCAGAATTTACCGCATAATCAGCAAAACGGCGCACATTTTTAAAAGGCCGCATATTTATCAAAAGGCCGCATAATCCCCGCATTTTTCCACACAAAGTTGAAAAAAAAAAAAGTTAACTCGTCTTGACGTGAAGTGATGATGATGACGCAACGTCATCAGCTCGCGCATCACAGAGGGTAAAAAACACGTAGAGTGAACGTGTGGAACTCACACGAGAGAGAAAACACCAAGATAAAAAAATCTAATCCATTTTATTTACCGATGAACATTTCTGCTAAAGACCGGGCAAAGCAGTTCCCCGATGTCTTGCACGAAAGTGGGGGGAAACTATTAAATGTAAGGAATTATTATTATTATTATTCTGCACCCCGTGCCACTGTGTGTTGGAGCATAAGAGGACGGTGACGACCCACTTTGATTAATTCAAACATTCGAAAATGCTTTCTGCTGCTGCTGCATCGACCTCCAAAACCCTTTCGAGGGCTACAAGTAACGAGGTGAGTAGCTTACAAGATTGAAGCTGGTCAGAAAACGAACGAGTAAATGAAAACAGAATGAGGCGGAGAAGTGTGTGTGTGTGTGTGTGTGTGTGTGTGTGTGTGTGTGATTAAAATAGCCCAATTGCTTTTGCAATAAATACACATTGAATGTGTTTAATTGAATAGTAAAGGGGTTTAACGTTAGTGGCAGGTTGTGTGTGAGAGAGAATAAATAAATAAGACATCCCAATATAAATTGTTTTCGCATATTTCGCAACTTCCCGCAATTTCACCACATAAAATCACATAAAACCCTGCATGTTTGATCGCATAATCAAGGATTTTAGCCCGCATAATCAAGGATTTTTGCCCGCGGAAAACGGAAAAGCAGGTTTATTGCTGATGGATTATCAGAAATCATTTCAAAGGGACACAGACACATTGGATTAACCTATGGATTAACCTTAAGCAGAGTTGTTATCGTTTTAATGCCATTGAAGACCACTTTTGATCAGACAACGACTAAGGTAAGACATATTCCCGTTTTGGCTACCTAGCGCCACGTGTTTTAATGTCTGTTTTTGTTAATATTGTCGCAAGTTCTTATCATGGAGTGATGATATAGATACATATCGATTCTGTGTATTCTCACGATGCTAATCGATATGTTGGATGTGCAGTTACGATAAGTAATAAGGGTGTTATACCGTGTTTTCTGTGCAAACGCCGTTAGCATTTTTCCGCTCCATGGAAATGTGTGACCAGGGACGTTGGGGAACCGGCAACGGCTGAAGCAAGCCCATATTGACCTGGGACGAGGTCTTATTTCGAGCACACACAGGACAAGCCGCTACGTACTCCGTCACGTCTTTCTTCATGGCTGGCCACCAGAACCGCTGTTTGATCCTGAACATGGTCCTTTAACACCAGGATGGCACGAGAGCACAGACGTGTGAGCCCAGTGGATGACCTTGGAGTGGAGAGACACAGGGACAAACAACAGGTTGTTTGGACACTCGCTAGGTGCCTGGTTCAAAACATTTGTTTGTTTTACGTCTGACTCTACTTGCCAGAAAAACGCTCCGACCACACGGTTTAGTGGAAGGATGGTCTTGGGCTCTACAGCAAGTGGTTCTGGGTCGTAAGGGTGAGACAGAGCATCATGTTTTTGGTTCTGGGATCCGTGACAAAAAGAGAGTGTGAAGTGGAACCTACTGAAAAATAATGTCCACCTGGCCTGGCAAGAGTTGAGATGTTTAGCTTTTCTAATGTACTCCAGGTTTTTATGGTCTGTCCAGACTAAGAAAGGCTGCTCTTCCCCCTCTAACCAGTGTCTCCATTCCTCGAGGGCTGCTTTTACAGCTAACAGTTCTTTATTTCCCACATCATCGTTTTTCTCTGCCGTTGTCAACTTACGCGACAGGTAGGCACATGGGTGCATCTTGTTGTCCTACACGGATCTCTGAGACAATACTTCTCCAATCCCCTCATTGGAAGTATCGACCTCGACCACAAACTGGCGCTGGGAATCAGGGATGGTGAGTATGGGAGCTGTGGTGAACCTTTCCCTGAGGCGCTGGAAGGTGACGTCAGCCATGGGGAGTCAATTTGAAGGGAACCTTAGGAGAAGTAAGAACATGCAGAGGGGCAGCAACATAACTGAAGTTTCGTATACACTTCCTACTGTATAGAAGTTTGCAAACCCTAGAAACTGCTGGACTTTCTTCCTGGAGTCTGGTGTTGGCCACTTGGAAACGGCACTGACTTTGGTAGGATCCATTTGTATCTGATTAGGTGAGATTATGTAACCTAAAAAAGACACCTTTGCTGCGTGGAACTCACATTTCTCTGCCTTCACATACAATTGATTTTCGAGCAGTTTCTGCAGAACCTGACGGACATGGTTAACATGGGACTTAGAGTATGGTGAGAAAATCAAAATATCATCAAGATACACAAACACAAGAAACATTCAAAAATTCCCACAAAACCTCATTCACAAAAGCCTGAAACACAGCCGGTGCATTGCACAGTCCAAAAGGCATTACCAGATACTCATGGTGGCCACTCTGAATGTTGAATCCTGTCTTCCACTCAGGGTTAGGTAATTTTGGAGAAACCAGCTCGAGTGCGCTAGAATTTGAAAATACACAGCCGGAACAAATCTGCCACTTCCTCACAGAGCCCCTCCTCCAACACACACGAACGTGCACATGACCAATGAGGGCACGAGATAAGTTTGTGCACAGATGGAAGGCTGACAGGCAGGGAGGCCATCCAGTTATTTTAGCAGGGCCGGCTCAGATGATTGGTCGTGCTTTTTACAGCGCCACGGCTTCCACAGATGACATTTTTTTATGGATTTGTTGTCAAAGCACTTAAGATATTCATTGCTATCGGGATGTTAAGAGCATTCCATGGAATATAACAAAAAGTTTATCTCGAGCCGGTTTCTCAAACTTACCTACCCCACCTTTAAATCCAACTTGGTGAATATTTTGGCAGTCTGAAGTATCAATCAATGTTTATTTATATAGCACAATATCACAAATGTTACATTTGTCTCAGTGGACTTGAAGTAGTTCGAAGGCAGAGGACATGAGTGGCAGTGGATAGCGGTCTTTTACCGTAATGTCATTGAGAGGACTGTAGTCTATGCAAGGTCTCAGAGACCCATATTTCTTTCCTATGAAGAAAAACCCTGCCCCGGCTGGTGAAGATGAAGGGCAGATAATCCCTGATTTGAGTGAGGAGGAGGTGATATCGTCCATTGTTGCTCTCTCTGGTCCTGAGACAGAATAAAGTCTTCCTTTGGGAATGGGAGCTCCCGGTAGGAGATCAATCGGACAGTCAAAAGATCGGTGAGGAGATAGCGACATGGCCTTCGATTTATTAAAGGCTTCCTTTAAATCGCGGTAACATGGAGGTACTTGCGTATCAGGATAATCAGGATGATCTTTAATAATCCTACCAGGATCAGTTGGTGCATTAACAGCTCGTGAATGTTTACATCTGTGAATACAATCCTCCCACCACTCCTTAATTTTCCCGGAGCGCCAGTCAATGTGTGGGTTGTGGATCTTTAGCGATGGGAAACCCAAAAGAATCGGGTGCTGAGCAGATTAGAAAATGTGAAACTGCATAGTTTATGTGTGGTCCTTATTAACAGTGATCTGAATAGGCTCTGTGCAGTGTGTAACTGTGAACAAAAGATGACCATTTAAAGGCACTGGCGAGATAGCGGAACAGTTTTTATCTTTAACTGTTTGACTATGCCTCAGTCCATAAGACTTTTGTCAGCCCCTGAGTCTATTAGCACCCATTGGTCAATGGCCTGATTGTTTATGAAAATGTTTACCTGGGTAACGGGTCGAGGAGGAAAGTCTGTGGAAAGCTTGCTCACCAGCGCCCTCCTCTTGGCTGGTAAGCTCGGTCTTTTCCCGGACATGAGGGGAGTTGGTGATCCAGCTGGCCACAGTAGAAACAGCAGCCCTCCCGCAGACGGCGCTGCCTCTCCTCCATAGAAAGCCTGGTCCTACCCAACTTCATGGGTTCGTCTGAGTCAAGCGGAGGCGCTGTCCTCCGACAGTCCGAAACCGCGGGCTGGAAAACTTCCCCTGGCAGAGCGGCTCTCCGAGGAAAGCCCTGGAAACTGGGATGTCCGTCACGGGTGCGCCAGCGCTCTCTCTCCCTTTCCCGAAGTCGGTTGTCGATCCGGATGGACACAGCGATGAGAGATTCCAGGTCTTGTGGCACCTCCAGAGGAGCCAGTGGTCCTTTATTGGATCTGAAAGTCCAGTCAGGCAAGCGTCACGGAGAGCCAGAATATTCCACCCGCTGACCGCTGCCGCCGTGCGAAACTCGATGGCATAATCAACCACTTGACGGTTGTGCTGGCACATCTGAAGAAGCCTTCTGCTGGCCTCTGTAGCAGGCGACGAGTGGTCAAATATGCGACTCATAGTGTCTATGAAGTCGGCTAATGAATATCAAAGCTTGGAGTCTCCGGACCATTCTGCAGTAGCCCAGGCTGCAGCTCTTCCCGTTAAATGGGACAGGATAAAAGCCACTTCAGCATGGTCTGATGAAAAAGCTCCTGGGTTATGTTGAAAATGCAGATCGCACTGCACAAGGAATGCTCTGCAGTTCATGGAGTCTTCGGAGAATCTCTCCGGAAGAGCCAGCCGTAATGAGGAAGAAACAGCATGGATCGGGTTGACAGCGTCAGCAGGATCCTCAACATGAAAGCTGCCAGCAGTGGATGACGTCATTGGAGGAGCAGTCTGTAGGTGAGCGATGAATTGATGCACATGTGTAGACAACGGTTGTATCTGTGTAGAGACGAAATCCTGGAGCTCGGCCTGGCGTCCTACAAGCTCTTTAACTCCTTGGCTGATTAAGCCCAGCTGTTCCTCATGGTAAAAAACCCTCACGCCTTGGGCTGACAGGGCGGCGTGAAGTGTCTTTGGGTCCATTGTGGTCAGTTCGTTCTGTCACAAACTTGGATACACAAGGTAAAGGACTCAAATGCACGACCCGGGAGACAGAGTTAAAGTATGAGTAAATACTTTATTTTCAAAAATAGGAATACAAAAAAAGATCGACACAAGACAAAGGAAGACTGGGGGAATTTAAACAAAAGGTAATTGGCACAGGTGGAAACAATCAGGGGCGGGGCTGACGCAGATGAGAGCGGAAGACACACACAAGGACAGGGAGTGAAGGGACCGGGAATGAAACACAAAAGGTGAGTACCAAAATAAGACAGGAAGTGGGAGACAAGACAAAAAATGATTAAACAAATACATGAAGTATGACTGAACTCAACCCTTTTGACGGGACACAACACATTTCTAATCATGCCAGCAGTGTACTGAACACTTCTAAAAGTCACCTTACAGAGAGAGCTCTTCATGTAACCTTGGTATGAACTCAAAAGTTCCTCTGATGCTATCACAATGATACAATGGCTGTCTTATCAGCCACCAAGCGATCACACAAATAGATCCAATCAATGTTTCTGTCAAGGGGACAGCATGAGAATGAATGGGCTTCAATTAACAAATGAATACATGTTTATTAATATGCAGTATTGACACTGAACTAGAGTAATCAACTTGGAGTGAGCTGGGCGTTATCTGTGGGTTTGTCTCTACAAATGACACCTTTAAAGGCCCTGACACACCAAACTGACACCAAAGAACACGTCCCGACGGACCCGACTGTTGTGTCGCTTCACGTCTCCTGCGCCTTGGCCAAAAAGTCGCACTGGAACACACCGCAAAGACTTCAGCCGACGGCCAAGTAGCACGTACGAACTGCGCATGTGTGAGTGGCAATAACTAAAATAATATTCACTTCTAATGCACTGATTCGCTAAGCTGAACAGCCAATCAGAGTGATTTATTTTACCGACAGCCTCCGCTGCCGATTCAACTTGGTCAATCGGCAGCGGAAGGTGTCGGCATGGCCGAAAAGACACGACGGTGAGGGACACACCAATCTGAGTAGGGCGACAGGTCGCTCATCGACGGCCAGACATCTATCGACGGCCGAAATCGGCTTGGTGTGTCAGGGCCTAATAAAATCAGAACCATCAGGAATATTGGAATATAAATAGACATTTTCAACGGTGTACAATAGTGTGTATATATAGATATAATAATAATAATAATAATAATAATAATACACTTTATTCATATAGCACCTTTTAAAACATAGTTACAAAGTTAATCGGGTAAACATTTAGTGGATGAGTGTGAGTGTTCAGGTACCTTACTTGATTATTTTTATATAAATACACACACTATATACACACACAGTATATTTATTTAGAGACCAAAAGTTTTAGTTACTACAATATTTTGAGTAGCTCTGACATTTTCTAATTTTTTTGTTGATTTGGTGTAATAAGTTCTAAAAAACAGACTTTTAATGTAGTCCATTTAAAAGGAATAAAGGTAATCCACTGATTTAATTTGTTTCTTTTATTATTATATTGACGTATATTATATTACTAAATTGAAATACTTATAAGTAATATATCAGTATAACATTCTTTGTTTTTAATAGGAATCTGCACTTGTAAAATACGCAGAAAAATAACCTGTTTATTATAAGGAATAACGAATAAAGCTTTGTGAATTCTACAACAATAGTACAGCCATTCTCTCCAAGATACACCCACCTGTGAGTGATGCACACGCACACACACACACACACACACACACACACACACACACACACACACACACACACACACACACACACACACACACACACACACACACACACACACACACACACACACACAGCATGCCACAATTATTTATTTACTTACTTATTACTTATACTCGCGGCAGATGGAGAACGGAGGCAGAGGGCAGCACTCCGCCCTTGAGAGCGGCCCCTTGATTAGCAACCTCTCATTTGTGATGTTCGCCGGCAAATCAGCGGCCATTCACATGACGAAGAATGCCGCTGGAAGAAGAAATAAAAAAAGTGAGCAGCTGTCACTGTGTGATGTGTTAATTTCCTGACAGTCTCTGTGCTGAAACCAATTACTGATTTAAGGGCAGGGAGAGAGGGGCCCTCTGCACACACTCATTAGGCTCCTTCAAGACTAAAAGGATAAAAGCAAAACAAGGAGTGGAAGAGAGAAAATAAATAGAGACTTTCACACTCTCGCTGTCAGCTCAAAGCTGTGTATGTACAAAATGCCACTTTAGAAATAATTAAAAACAAAGCTACTAGAGTCTAGTGCGTCTTCTGAGGATCATATATTAGTGAACTTGTGTTTAGTGGGAAGAATATAAATGTACTTAGCATAATAACATTGTGTTACCACCTGGTTTGGTTTCCTATTATCACCATTGTATTCTTCCTGGTGTTACCATGAGGGCAACAGTAATTGTAAACGTATCTACTGCTAATTTGTAATTATTTTCCCATTTCCTATGACCGTATACATATTCAACATACAGTAGAGACTTCGTATTCATAGTCGTATTTCTAAATGTTCATCTTCCTTGATAGACCTCAGAGGAGTGTTTGCAAGTCAAGGCATTTATTGAGTCAGTTTAACACTGCCTACTTTAATGTTATGTTTAAGACCAGTGCTAATTAACAAAATGCAAAAAGGGATAATTAAGCTTATTATTACTTATTTATTAAAGCATAGACTGTATATAAAGAGTGGACACATTGGCGTCTCCCCATGTTTTGGAACTGTGGTTTTGTGAAAGGGTTACATGTATAAGAATAAACCACAGATAATATTGCTCATGATATTGTATTGATGCAATTCTTCAGTGTCCGTTGTTCCAGCTTTCTTTCTGCAAAATAAGTTATACTGTACTATTTCATGGCCACGGCTGAACAAATATTGAAAGATGTTTGCTTACAGGAACCTCCTACTTCCAACCAGCTGGCAGATATCTCATTATCCCAGCCCATTTTGGGGTTTTGTTTTTGGAAATCTCTTCTCATTGATAACCCACATTATGCTTCCTCTGTGTTTCCCAGACGCCCCCCTAGTCTGAGGGGCCAACGGGCAGCCTTATCCCCTGTGGGCCTGCTTGTTCTCTGCACCCTTCCACCGCTGGAGATAATGTGAGAATATTTATTCACTGTCCTCCGTGTGCGTGGAGTGCGATGCAGCTGTAATTGGGACGGTGGTTGAGGGGAGCTGCAGGGGGATTCCAGCAGAGGGGTCTGGCTTCTTTGGAAACATGGCCCCCCGGTCCATGTCCGGGTCCCTGCTCCCTCGCTCTGCCTAATCTGCTAATAATACCTTTGTCTAATGGTGTCAATGGCCATATATCACCCCAGGACTGAAGGGAGGGAGGAAACATATAGATAGAACTGGAGATGGATTCAAATGCAGGCTTTCTGACACTATTTCAGATTAAGAAAGTATGTTCACCAAACAAAAGGCAATGTGAGAATAATTTAGAGAAATACATCATTCCAAAAGATAATCACTTGTTGGGTGAAGGGATTACACTGACAAATCTGAAACGTGGAATGTTTTATGTCACAAATTTCACATTACTGTATTAGGTTAGTTAAAATAAATAATATTAGTAATATATTTGTATTTCAACTTCATTTAATTACAATCAACAAACCTTATACAGTTGTGTGAAATCTGTTGACCTTACAAATGTAATTAAAGTTAAAGTTTCAGTTTATTCAGTGTAGGATAAGGTCAGTTAAATCATTATTCAACATTTACAAAAACAAACGAATCGTACTGAAACATATTTTAGCGAAATAGTTAGATTTGTAACACGTTATATCCTCTAAAAAGCAATTATACTTAACATATACTGAATATGTTAGAGAATGATTATGTACTGGATTGGTTAAACGTGGTTAGGGTAAAGGAAGCAAATGCTCAAATAAATCAATATATGTTTTTTGACATTAAGTTCCAAACAAAGTAATAAATTATCCAGTTACCACAATTGCAAATGTGTTAGCAGGAATTGTTTAGAATTTACGAAACATTTATGCCAAATTCAAGAAAAAACAAACATTAAATTAAGAGCCATGAACGCTGGCCCTTGAAACAGCTGTTCCAGTCCCTAACGAGATCAGCCGTCACGCGGCCATGGTCGCCAATTGCTTGAAAATGAAGGCAGATATTAATGAGGTCTTGATGGAGCTGCGCTTTTGTTGGAAACGCCTTGATGTTGAGAGCTAAAACAAGACATTCTCATCAGCAGCCTTCCTCAAGTCTTTAGAGATCAAATTATGTCGAGATATCAAATAAATGAGTGACTTACACTTAATTGCGCAAAGAAAAGAGGGCGAGGGGGAACAAAATTAATTGATTCCTTGACTTTCTTACAAGACAGAGAATTGTAAAACAAACTCAGAAAGGAAGAACAAGTCTTTTCTTTGTTCATAAATAGATGATTATTTTTAATTTCCTTAGATGAAATGCAAAGTGTCTCCCATGAGATGTACTTGGCGAGTTATTCTGCAGAGCTTGGGTATTTTATTTATACAATTGGGCTTGAGTAAACAAACTTTCTTTTACTGATAAATGGACTCAAAAGAGACAGAAAGGCAGCTTTTTGAAGTGTACATTTTTTATATTTTTAAAATTCATACATATATACATAAATATGTACACATGTATTGTAATGTAATGTACACATTTATTGCAGATGTGTTTTATAACAACAAATTATGTTCCAAGTCCAATTATGTTTAAATATGCTCTATATCTGCAGTGTGTTATATAAGGTTTTGTGCATGGTTGTTCTGCAAAAGACTAAAATCCCCCCCCCCCCCCCACCTGAAACACCTCCATTGGACTCCTTTGTTTACCTCTGTGACATAGTGACATCACAATGTAACACTTGTGCTCAGGGACGTGCACAGACATTTGGAGGGGCTATTGCTCTAAACTGGAGAAAAGGCACCCCCCCCCCCCTTTCATCTCTACCCCTGAAAGCCAAGCCTTGTCTTGCAAGATATAATGTGATCTTTATTAACCGGAAGATGATCTCTGTTTTTCTGCCTCTCCCTTTCTTTTGCTGCTTGCATCCGCAAATCTGCTACTGCAAAAGCCATGTCCAATGGCTGTATCTTATATGTATTCCACCTGGTCATGCCAATCATGTGCAATTCACTGCAGCAGTGCTCCTTCATTCTTACTTTTGCCTGCCTCCACCTGCCTCCAGACTTCCATGTAGACCTACTCTTGTACTTATCGTCATTCATTAAAATGTGACAGCTGAAGCAGTACATAGCATCATTTTGGGGAGAATACTCCAAACAGGGGTTTTCATCATACCAGTGGCCGTGAAAAGACCGCCCATCTTGATTTGTTGGGAACTGGACCAGAGGACGACAGGGTCCAATTGAGTTTGAACATTTGACGAAGGCCTCATTGTACTTGATATTGTTCTTCTGAACATGGGCTGGATTGGTGGGGTTTGGTAGCTGTATCAAAAAAACTAATTCTGAAGGAGCTTTCACTCTTGTGGGCTCTGATGTTACTGCCTCATTCTCCATCTCTTCCCTCTCAATCTCCATATCCTCCCCTTCCATCTCGTCATTCTCAATTCCCGTCTCTTCATTCTCAATTCCTGTCTCTTTCTCCTTATTTTCAGATTCTGTCTCTATCCTTTCTTCATTCTCTGAGTCTGAACTGTTCTGGGCATCATTGTGTTTTGTCTCAGGCTCACCATCTATCAAATACAATTAAGAGAATGTTTTAGAGCTCTTTATAAGGCATTGTTGCTAAGTGTTCAAATAATGAAAGCATTATTACTGTTGTGATCTCCTTTTCACACTATAAAGGAGTTCAAAGATGGAGCTGTCTCCAAAATAAACATTTTACATATATTCGTATTCTTAAACAGAATTATTAGTATCAGAATTAAGTAACATATACACTTAATTCTTTACTGCTATAAAAACATACAAAGACAACTGAATACTAGTGCTGTCAGTTACATTTTAGATTGGAGAAGGTTATATAGTCATTCATGTGAAAATAAATATGTTGCCTACTTGTATAGAATATTTACAACCTGTTATAAAGCCTTTGTGAACCAGTTATCTGGCCATCTTATCCACATTACACTACAGCTAGTAGTAGTATTTTACTAGTTCACCAAGCTCTCAAATGCGCTCTGAACTGGAGGCTTCGGGTTAGCCCCCAGCAGAGAAATATTAACTTCACTCAGAACAAATAGAGGCTTTGCATGTATCACTGATTTAAATATTTGTTTTAATGAGTTATTAGTGTACTCCAACTTATGTAGTGGCTTGACGTAATCCCAGTGCTTCACCTGCAGCTGCCCTGCTGGCACCTTTTATCCAGCTCTGCAAAGTTGCCTCCTTCAGATATCTCTCTCTCTGCTTCAGTCTCCTCTCTCTGTCTTGAAGGCATTCTTAAGCACAGAAATGTAACATTAGGCTATGCATAAAATAACCAAACGATTATTACATTAACTAATTTGAACAGTAATTCACATCATCGTCTCATAACAAAATAAGCTAAGGCGACTACTTGCATTCAGTGACTTGATTTTTAAAATGAAAATAAGGAATATTTTTAGTTTTTTATCATTAAGATATGTAATGTTATAACTATTAAAGAAAAGATGGGGACAATTCTGTTTCAATGTAGTTTGACCATTGTAACTGCTGTGCAGACATACTGATAATAATATAGCCCCTCAAAATGTCTGTGCACGTCCGTGGGTCTTTAACGCACCTGCACCAATACAATATGTAAAACATGTAATCACACACATAGCGATAGAGAACATAAATAATAAAAACGTACCTGGTTTAAAACACTTTTGTGGTCATACTGTGGAATGAGTTAACACTGAAACGAGATATTCATTCAAAAGTTTTTGGGCAAGAAGGAGAAGAAGTAAAATAAGTAGTAGAAGAAGAATGAGGCTGCTAACGCTAAATGCTAATGTTACAATAATTGTATTGCTGCGAACAACCACCACGCCATTGAAACATCAACTTTGTTACAATTTTATTTCACCTTGCTATGTGTTTATAAAGCATATTTAAAAACGGGGACATTTCTGGGGACAGATTGAGCCGGGGATTGGCCACCAAAGCCAGGCAGGCATTTGGTATGATCACCATAGCCATATGAGGCCAGCTGCCAGAGGGCTTTCCTTTGCTTCCAGCTGTCAGATTGTAAACAAAGTCACGTGACTGGTGGCAGATGACAGCGCTGAGCGCTGACAAGGTGTATTTTATTGCAGCGAGACGCTACAATACTAATTGTGGGCTTATTATGTTGATTCGGCCACAACAGAGAAAAAAAGACTTTCACTCTCTCCAGAGGAAAATGGGCCGATGCCCGGGCAACATTAGCCCGTACTTTGTGCACGTCCCTGCTTGTGCTTCTATTGGCTAGCGCTCCAACACCATGTACGTGACAGGCTAAGGGGTAGGGGTGGGCGATATTGAAAAATATATTATCACAATATTTTTCAAGCAGTATCACGATAGACGATATATATCACGATATTTTTTCATGTCGGTTATTATGGTTATTTTTCAAGTTACTTAACAGTACAAGCACCTACAAGGTAACATAAACTAAAACAAAAAGGAGTAACAGACCAAAATAGCATTTCAAGCTGGTTTTATTTCTGAAATGAATCCCTGAATGAACAATTCAACATTTTGATATGGCTTCAAGGCACAGTTTCTCAGTATAAAAATGAACTTTCTGAGGTAGCACTAGCAGTGAACATCAATAAATATGACAAGGAGGGTAAAACATAACTAAGTAAAACATAAAACATCAATGAGGAAAAGTCAGTGCCAAACAATTAAAATGTAAACTTTAGACTTGAAGTGCAATAAAAGACTTTAGCATAATGAAGGGAAAAACTATATAAATACCTTATTGATAAAATAAAATATAAGCCAACAGAATCAAACAAGACAATAAATAAAGTGCAATACTGTCTGAATCTTGACTAGACATCTTTAGAGCATGTCTTCACATTGTATAGTTTTCTTTTTTTAAAACTTCTTTTACTTTTCTTGTTGTATGACAGAACACAATCACAGATTTTTTGCCAGGAAAATCAGTTTGTCAACTTTCTCTGGCTTGAGAGTTGCCCTTTGGCATGTGACAATATTGCCACCAGTACTGAACACCAGTGGCGGCCGGCCCATAGGGGCGCTAGGGGCGCCACCCCACCTCTTCCCACATACAAAAAAATATATAAAAAAGAATATCAAAGGTGGGGTAGGTAAGTTTCAGAAACCGCCTCGAGATACACTTTTTGTTATATTCCATGGAATGCTCTTAACATCCCGATAGCAATGAATATCTTAAGTGCTTTGACAAAAAATCCATAACAAAATTTCATCTGTAGAAGCCATAATACTGTAAAAAGTACAACCAAAAGTACAAGTACAACCAAAAGTACAACCAATCCGTTTAGCCGGGATGGCCTACCTGCCTGTCAGCCTTCCATCGGGGCACAAACTTATTTCTTGCCCTCATTGGTCATGTGCGCGTTCGTGTGTGTTGGAGGAGGGGCTCTATAAGGAAGTGGCAGATTTTCTCCGGTTGTGTATTTTCAAATGCTAGCGATCTCGAGCCGGTTTCTCAAACTTACCTACTCCACCTTTAAATTTAAAAAAAATATATATATATTTTATATTTTTATTTTTAATGAACAAGGTAAATATCATACAATTGGTATCAGTAAAATGTATAATCTACAATAAAATCTCGTTTAAAATTGTGTTACGATGTCTAAAGTTACTGAAAAGTCACATGTTTCCTGCCTGGCCTTGCCCGTGGCATTAGTTTATCATTACCGGGCGCCGTGCAAGGAGCCCCCGAGCCAAACAGCAGCAACCAGCACGTTGCAAAAGTCTCAATAGTAAACTGTGCCGCCGAAACATAATTTCAGCCAATCAGCGCCGTCAAATATTTTGGTCACGAGGGCGCCCACGTTGCTTACGTGAGTTGTTTTTTAGACTCGTGAGTGACCAAGGTGACGCAGTAGTTGGATGAGAATGGCTTCGGGTGCAGGTGGAGTCGCCGGACCTCGGTCCGCACCCAATTCCGTGCAAGAGCTACTCTCCAATCCTTTCGAAAGGAGAAGTTTGGGAGATAAACTGTTGCTTAACACTAGAACCGCCAACGGGTACATTTTACCCGCAGCTGTTTTTTGATTGTATGTAACTTTTTTTCAATAACATATTAAAGTCTCCCAGTCCGTGACTTTTCCTGAAAGTGTGTTATGTAGCACCCTCTGTTGTTAACAATTGTCAATATGAAGTCAGATTGAAAAAATCGCCAAAAAAAAGCCATTTATACCTATATCCGCCAGCGGGTAATATTTACCTCATAGAAAATGCAGCGTAAACATGACGTGTTGCTATAGCAACGCCTTTTTTCTACTGTGGTTCCTTATAGATAGATTGAGATTGATAGATAGAGAGAGAGATAGATAGTTATAGATAGTGTAACATCTTGGATAATACAAGATCTTGGATGACTGAGCTCACGTTGAGGATGCAATGCATGTGTGCAGGTTACGTGCCAGTTGAATAAAGATGGACACTCGGAATGAGAGAAGTAGTCCACGTCGTCTGTTTATGTAGACAATTATGTGTCTATAGAACAGAACATTACAAATAGATCGATAGATAGAGAGATTTGTACCTAAACAAATCTAACACCAAGCGTTTAAATCAGCACTCTTGGCGATATTTTATACTTCATGCTATCTGCACACACTATATCATATAACAAACTGAGAGTCCACAGATTCTATTGGTATACGTTTCATCCCTGTGAGATCAAAACTCACTGTTCTACATGATAAATAAAAGAACATTGTACCTTACAGTAGCGAGCCGTCAGGGCCCTCTAGGCCCTCTGTGAGGGCCTAAGATATTCTAAAAAATAATATTTGAAAACATTAAAAAAAACATTTTTTTAAAATATTATTATATATATTATTTTTACCCTACTTTTTCATTATTTTTACCAACATAACTTGATTTAATTGTATTTAAAATAACATTTCCAAATAATTTGAGGTGGTTCGGGCACCTAGTTAGGATGCCACCTGGGCGCCTCCCTAGGGAGGTGTTCCAGGCACGTCCAGCTGGGAAGAGACCAAGGGGTAGACCTAGGACCAGGTGGAGGGATTATATCTCTTCGCTGGCCTGGGAGCGCCTTGGGATCCCTCAGTCAGAGCTGGTTGATGTCGCCAGGGAAGAGAAAGTTTGGGGCTCTCTGCTGGAACTGCTACCCCCGCGACCCGACCACGGATAAGCGGGAGAAGATGGATGGATGGATTTCCAAATAAATAAATCCTTCGAATCTGCCTGTTCAGTTTCTGTTGGAATGTGAAGGGTTAAATGCCGTCTCTGCGAGTTAGTGTGAAGACGGGAGAGCGTGTTGGTCCCTCTCTACATTCACAGAGGGCCAGCTATAGTAACTCAACGAGAGAGTAATGTCAACTGACAGTACAATTGACCAATCATTATCTTCCCTCTAAATCGGCGGGCTTTATTTTCGCGGACTTTATGACAAGTTCCGCCCGCTGTGAGGTCTATGCAAGGGATGCAGTGACGCGTCCTAAAACCCGGAAGTAAGCTGCGCTCGGATTCCCTCGACAGAAAGCAATGGGTTTTCTCCATAGGATTTTGGAAGATAGCTTGAAATAAGGTCTGTGGAAAACGAACCTGTTAGATAAATGCACGTTTTGTTCAGCCGGATAATATCCATATGTCTACCCTACTTTTATTAATTTTGAATCATAAATCTAATCGATAGATTTATGATCGATAGATTTATGATTAGCATAAGTTCGTTCATGTTGGCTCACTTCAGTGATAGTGATGACATCGTTTGCAAACAATTATTAAACAGAGTCATTTTCAAGATTGAGTTACAATGATAAACTGGAGTGGCAAAGGATCAGCTGAATGACCCGCAAGTGCTTCATCCAAAAGGACAGGAGGATGGACTTTGTGTTTCAGTGATTTGATCATCAAAGGTAGGCCTAAGTCATTTTCAATGCGGGCTGCCGTGCCGACTTAATTCATTTGTAATTGTTACTTGGCTCTGGGAGCCCTGTCATGATAGATGTTTATATAAATGGTGTTGTTTTGTGTGGTAGAGGGTCGCAGTCATTGATGCGTTTTGCACCCCGGGCCGCTGTTTTGATATTCCACTGAAGTATACGCTGTGACGTAATAACTCTTCTTTTTTTTCGAGGGAAGGGGGGTCAGAGGGCCTAGGTATAAAAGTCACGGCTCGCCACTGGTACCTTAAAAATCAATAGCGGGTACATTGTACCCGTTGTCGGTTTTAGGTATACAGCGCCCTCTGGCGGTTCTCGTGTTAAAGACCTTGGACCAGACCAACCCGATTTGTATATATCGCAGCAAGCTCGTGAAAAAGACAAACCGTATCAACGAGGCTTCTCACGTAGCTGGTACACCAGAAAGGCATGGCTAGCTGGTTTCAAACAGGTAAATGCTGTCTTTTGTTTCCCATGCTTGCTCTTCAAACAGCCGAGGACAGAAATGATGTGCCCGTGGACTGTGACGGGGGTAAACGGTATGAAGCGTTTGTCCGAAAAAATTAAAAAGCACGAGTGCACGAAGTTACATATGACAAGTACCTTCAAGCTAGCCATGCTAGGCAAAGCTAACATAGCATAACGACACAGCCGTTAGCTCTTAGCACTCAGAGCTCACAGCTCTTCATATCTGTTCAGAACTAGACAAAAGTTAAACAAGTACAAACCATATACTGTCTGTGTCATGGTGAATACAGTCGCTGGTTTATTTATGTCTGTATAGGCCGTTTTTGTGAGTGTGGACGGTCAGAGCATTTAAAACGTTAGCTTAGCCAAGCTCCATTTAGAAAACACGCATTTTAAAAGTTTTGTTGCCTGCCGTCTGTCTGCAGACTTGTCAAAGCATTAATTCATGGTTTTTACTATCCGGTATCAGTATGTTGTTACTTCGGCATCCTTTTGAAACGTGTATTACAATTAAATCACGGTCAAATATGTTCATCTTGTTGTAGTTGTAGCCCCCTTGCCAGCGATTCTCTCTCTAGTTTAGCATACTCAGCCCGACGTGGTTCTAGGGCCCGGTTGTTCCTGGCCCTAGAACCACGATTTTATGGGGCCAGTAAAACTGTGAATTAGGACCCGCTAGCCGGTACTAGGCCAAGTGGAAACGCAACCAAAAACGGGCCCCGCACGGCTCAGCACGCTTAAAGCGAACTCTGCGCTGCAGTGGAAACGCGCCATTACATCACCAGAAGTCCTAATTTAAGGGGTCATTTCTCCCAAAAAAAATTTTTTTACTCACTATATCAACAGCCCCACCAAAAATATTTTCCACCAGCCGCCACTGCTGAACACTCTATCACGGCAGATATGTAATATTTAATGCAGCCGAACCGTGTATTACAATGCCGTTATGTGATGACTTTCAAAGAGAAAAGCAAGCACACTCGGAATAAAATATTTTTATTTTTAAATGTTTTCGGTCTGTTTCCGGTATTTGTTAATGACGATGTGCTGTCAGATGTGAGACTGGAATTGCACAGGGGAAAATAACGTAGGCTATCTTTAGATGCGGATTTTGTTAAACTAATATGTTTGCGCTGTGGACCAACACTATACATTGACGGGGAAGGGGGTAGCAATAAAGATAACACCATTACACAGTTACACAACATAACAGAAATAATATCGATAGCAGCGTCCCTAGCAACCACCTTGGTAACAATGAAAACGTTCTATGGACGCAATTTCTGAAGTAATCTTCGTAATAACTAGCAAACTAAAGATCATGTACATCCACTGCACACATAATTTGAAATAACAACTCATATTTCTTGCATCAAATGACATCAAAACGCATTTGAATGGCCAAACTAACTTTAAAATAGGTATTTTCCACCGAGAATAAAACGAAGTTCGGCCATGTTTTTTTTTTCTGCAGGGAGAAATTTGAAGATCATGTGACATAGACGCCAGCCATTGGAAAGAATGGTGAAAAAAAACGGGGTTTGTCAAACAGAGCACATGGTGTAGTCCAAACGATAGCTGGGGATTCTGGGTAGTGTAGTGTCTTCTGCCATCCTTTACTCCGAAAACATATTTGTTTCTCCGAATCGAAGGGGAAAAATACAAAAGCATTGCACACAATTTAAACCAATCAATGTTGTGTAATTAACAAGGATAATCTGGTGTTCTTTAGTCGATGAGTAGTGCAGATATCACTGTAAAATCAATCGACAGTAAGGGGAACACTTACTTCCCGGTGTACAATTCTTCGTTATCCAATGAGAATGGACGCTCACATTGCCTTTTAAGGGCAGCCGACACAAACGAATGCCGTGCTTCCATGAGCGTCAAATCCCGCCGCAGATGGGAATACATTGCAATCAGTTGAAAGAAAATTTGCGTCCCTTTATGAAGCTGAAGGAGTCTAGGAGCGTCACAACTGCACGCCACGGACATTGACCAAACGTCGCTCCTGGACGATTATGGAGTGAGAGTGTGTTGGCTAACCCTAACCCTAGCCGGACAGGGGATCGTGTCCGTCTCTGTGGCTTCAGGCTTGATCGCCGTTCAAATGACAGTTGTAATGATCTCAATGGGAATGGTTAGCGTTTCATATGCACGCAAATAAAATAAAATATAAGCCAACAGAATCAACCAAGACAATAAATGAAGTGCAATACTGTCTGAATCCTGACTAGACAGCTTTAGAGCATATCTTTCACATCATTTTTTTTTTTTTCAAGTTTTTTTTTTTTTTTTGTATCACGATAGATACGATATCTCTGAAAAAGCATATCGTGGAGACCTAATATCGTCACAACGATATATATCGTCATATCGCCCACCCCTACTAAGGGGTGGGACATGTCTAAGCGCTTGACCAATCACAACAGACTTTTACATGTGCCTTTCTATACGATGTTCAATGCAGAGTAGACCAACAATGAAAGTGCACAACACATGACAAAATAGAACAGTTTACAAAACAAACATTTAATGTGAGTGCATTTACATATATCAATGTATTGTAACATTGTAATCCTGTAATCACTCGCCATTTTTTGAAACATTTACAATAACCTCATTACGTCTTTTTTGCTGTGGAATAGTAACTTTTTTTTACGTTTCCTCATTACATCATCATTACCATAGGCCTTTGCTCACATTTAATTATCATTTCCTTTACATATTGTTTCAAGCACAACTTGCAGTATCAGATAATCAACTTATTACATATAACTTTTTACAACCTCCAGCCAGTAATAAATCATAGAAAGAAAAGGAGACTGTCACATACAAGTTAGTTTATTTATATGCAGCTCTGTGAAAAATAAACTTTTATACTTAAAACAGCAGCACCCCCCTCCTGAGTCCCCTCTGGGTGTCTGCAGCTGAGCTGAGCGAGGTGGCGTACCCCACTGAGGAAAGGACAGTGACAGACCCCTGGACGATGGTGTGGGAGGACAGGCAGATCTTCAGGCTCCCATTGACTGCCCGCTGCAGCGTTCTGCCTGGCTGCGTCCCTGAGGCTCGTATTGACACCCGGGTTCTGGTTTGGATGGCGGGGTCGCAGGACTACGACTCTCCTCTTTTGATTAATTGAGCTCCGTCCTTGATTAATGATACCTTTAACCACCATCTTCTTGTGTGAAATCAAACTTTTATATAGCCAGGCTGCAGGGGGCGGGGGGGGCATGAGGCCTATGTCCATAATGCATGCAAGACATAATACAACGCTGTTATAATCTATATAAACTATTTAATTACAGTTATAAGCACTCATTTGGCAAGGATCAGTGCACCATAATTCTTATAGGTTTTAGTGCTTTATGTAATAACTACTCTGAGGTTTATAGATGTCATACATAAAATACAATACATCATAAACAGGTTATAAGTCACTTTAAGTGGTTATTGTTTGCTTTTTAGTCAAGTGGACACACATATTAATATATAAATACTGTCAATAAATGATCTGCAACAATGACGTATTACAATAGTTCATCATTCATTTCAAATTCCTGATTATCAATCAAAGTGTATTTATTTAACCCAATATCACACATTTTACATTTGTCTCAGGACACTTTACAGTATGTACAGAATATACTATTATGGTTTAGTATTATAAGTAGCTAGTATTTAGGAGTTTTTAAAATAATAGTTTCAAAACATTTTCTGAAAGATCTTTTTTAAACTTAACATTAACGCTAAAGTGCAATTTTTCTTTTTCTAAAAAAATGTTTCCATGTGAATCATCCAGACAATGCATCTACCCAGAGGTGGAATGTAACTAAGTACATTTACTCACATATGCTACCTAAGTATAATTTTGAGGGACTTGTAGATGAGTATTAACATTTTGTCACGATTGTTATGCTATGTCACGTTTTTAATGTTGTATGTCTAGGTTTGGGTTTATTTTGCTGTTCTGTTCTCCCTGTTTCATGTTTTCCTCCTTGTTTCTTGTTTGGTCCTTCTCCCTGTGTTTTCCTCCCTGTCGTTACTTTCCCTGGTGTGTCTAATTGTGTTCACCTGTTGCCCTTGTGTTTCTCCCTCCTTTACCCAGCTGTTTCTTGTTCCTTGATTACCCCTCTCTGTATTTAGTCTTGTCTCTTCCTGTGTTCCCCTGTCGGTTCATTGTTTGTTTGTCCTCCCTTCATGTCACACTTCTTGGTTGTCTCTCCGGTCTTCCTCCATGTTTCTCATGGTCAGTTTTTGTGCAGTTGTTTTCTGTTACCGTTTCAAGTTATGCCATGTTTTGTTAATCAGCTTTTAAATAAAGCTCTCTTTTGTTTCAAGACCTTTTTCCGTTTTGTAGTCTGCATATGGGTCCTACCTTTTCCGCGATCATTACAGTGATCCTAACACATTTACTGTCACTATATTTATTCAACACGAGTAGTTACTAGTTTCTCTACATGACAAATGATGTATATATGATATACTACTAACTTACTCAGTTCTACACAAAGTAACCAAACTGAGAAAGTCTTATATGTTTTAGTTAGTAATAAAACCAGCATGTTATATTGTTTATGATAATACACACACATTTAATATTTGCCATTACGCATAATGAGTATTTATTATTTTTGATACTTTAAGTACATTTTGTTGATGATACATTTGTACTTCTCCTTACTGAAATCAAGACTTTCACTTGTAACAGAGTATTGTTCGACTGTCTTCTCACTACTTTTTCTAAAGTAAAGGATTGGAGTACTTCTTCTAAATCTGGTCCCATCCAGTTCACACTGAAAAACAACCGAATGCATTCCCTTCTAAATTCTAATACTTTAGAAATCCCTTCTAAAGTGCAGCTGAGTCATCATCTCTAGTTCACTGAGTCACTATAGAGTCCATGTTATACTCCACAAAGCTCCTCAGAGAAGCTCTCCTTCCCCCCGCCTTGTTACTTGTTTTAAAGTAAGCATTGGTGTGGGCTAATGCATGCAGTTTGCGCAGCTGCGGCGCGGCAGACAGCCGATCACGGTGTGATTTATGACGCTGACCGCTGGCTGCGTGGTGCAGGCTAATGACACATACACTAAAGTCATTGATTTGTATGAATGCCCTCCGCTCTTCATCTATCACAATTTAATGTTGGAGTTTGCAATGCAGAAGTGGAGGGGAGGAGGAACAGGGTGGAGGGAAAGGGGGGGGGGGGTTACAGCTTCCCGAGGAGGTGAAGCAGACAAGGAAGAAGAAGAAGGGAGTGGAGAGGAGAATAAAATCGACATGCAGCTCCCATACGGGGTGGCGTTATGTCGTGGGACGAGAGAAGCAGGTAGAGTGAAGTCTGGGTTCCCCAAGGCCCAACATCCGCCCCTCCCCTTTTCATTCCTTAGTCATGAGTCATTTGCTGCTCCTCTAATATGTAACCCCCCCTCCTCTGCTTTATGGAAATGGCCATGAGTTGTGCACGGTGGACACTGTGCTCAATAAAGCAGATAATAGCAACAACAAGGAGCGAAACACAAGAATTACCTTTGGTCTACAGGAGAGAAAAAGAGAGTGGGAGCAAAAGGAGAGAAAAGGAAGCAAGTTGAAAATCAATGAGTATATGATAACGGTTTGAATAATAAGAACGTATATAATTGTCTTGTATGTACACATAGATCTGCTAGATAAAAGTGTTAACAAAAGAGTTCAGTATGGTAGCTGTTTATATTTTGAAAAACACCTTCAGATATGATGAGGTGTGTGTGTGTGTGTGTGTGTGTGTGTGTGTGTGTGTGTGTGTGTGTGTGTGTGTGTGTGTGTGTGTGTGTGTGTGTGTGTGTGTGTGTGTGTGTGTGTGTGTGTGTGTGTGTGTGTGTGTGTGTGTGTGTGTGTGTGTGTGTGAGAATCTAGTTTTAGGTGTGATGCATGCCACCGTTAACTTCCACAGATACATTCTCCTTTTACATATTTTCACTCTTACACACATATATTTTCACTCTCACACACGTATATATTTACACTGACACATTCATACATTTTGCTCTCATATTATCATATTTCAATCAACCCTGTCTCCTAAAAATTACGTTCCCACAGAACTAAACTGCATTCTCAATTACGTTTAGCTAGAAACGTATTTTCTCCCACGTCACGTTTCTTATGAACGTATCTCAAATACGTTTATTTTCTACATATCTTTGCCATTTATTGTCTTGCTTATAATAATGACTATCATTAGTATTCTCAACTACGGCAGATGTGTAATATGTAATGCAGCCGAACCGTGTATTACAATGCAGTTATGTGATGACTTCCAAAGAGAAAAGCAAGAACACTCGGAATAAAGTATTTTATGTTTTTTCTAAATGTTTTCAGATATCATATCGCATTGCGGCTAAAACATCCAATCAACAAGCTTCAAGCTGAGGATCTTGGGTAATCAGTGGGGTTGCGGTCGGATAATCCAAGGCTGAAGTCGAATAGTCCATTTAGCTTAGGAACCTTCCTAAAGGAGTGAAATGACCCGGAAGTCCCTCAGTGGCAGCCATGATAAGTGCCGTTCGAATTCTCTAGAATGATGAGAATGATAGGAAAGGAGGTTTCAAACTTCCTTTATCACCTCCTTTAGCTTAGGAACCACTGGACCTCCCTAACCGACAGGAGAAGCGAAAATGCTGCCCCACAATGCCTTGCAGCCGCAGCATTTGCCGTCACTCAACAGTCGGCCGTTCACGGAAACAACCGATTATGACCGAGAAATGATATCATGAAAGTTACGGTGCTTATTAAGCATTTTAAATCATAGGTGGTAAGTTGCCAAAGTGCTTTGTTTTGAACGTTCATCAGTATTATAATCAAAAAGAGAAATATGAACCTTAGTTTTTACTGAAATTATCAAATAAAGTCAACATTTCACAGTCTTTACTGAGCTGTGTGGGGTTTGTTCAACTTTTAAAAGATATTTGAATGGTGATATACACAGTGATAGATGTTAAGGACTAACGTTTATAATAAATACATTTGTATTGATTTTAAGATCTTTAGTTCATACAATCATACGTATTGGGATCATTGGTATTAATGTGGACCGGAGGGAGAGGGTGACGAGCATAAGTTTCACTTTCCTTTTTTATTTCAATTCCAACTTTGGTCCTGAAGAATATGTTTCTCTGTTGTCCACGTTCATAAAGCAAAGCAGCAGCATCAGAGCACGGTGCAGAGTCTCTAGATGAGTTCACAGTAGTCCCTCGTTCTTATTAAACATCCATGTTGTTGTCCGCTGTATAGAAAACTGTTTCCATAGTTCCCCCAGAGCAGCAGACGCACATTCATGACGTCCGCTGGCGCATCATAAACACGTGGGATAGTGAAAGTGCATTCAGATTCTCTAAAGTACCGCAGTCTCTTCTCCTAAGTCCTTTTGAATTCTCCTATCCACTATCCCTTAACCCCGTGACGTTTCACTCAGAGGTCAAGGAATAGACGATAGGGTTAGAACTTAGGAGCTGATCTTTGGACTATTCGACTGCAGCCCAAAAATCATCTTTTCCTCTAGTCCATAGTCGACCAGGAACTGTCTTCCTCTACCCCGCTTTCTTTCTGACAGTATATTTTCCACTGTATAGACCAGTGGTTCTCAAATGGGGCTACGCGGACCCCTAGGGGTACGTTGCAGTACTGCAGGGGGTACGTGAGATTTATTTTATGTTAATGAAAAAAACAACATAAGTAATGCATTTAAACAAACTACTAATAGTAACTACTTTATTCAAAGGTTTACAGTAATTCTGGATAATAAAATGGGGAACATAAACGGGGTGCTCTCTTTTCCTCTCCCTCTCCTGACAGCCCGTTAGTCTCGTGCAGCTCGCTGAACCTGTAATAAGTGACCCGACAGTAAAGAATACATATATTTATAACTAGTTTAGCTAGTTCCAGAGTAGATAAATAAGCTAAGTGTGTTAGGTCTAACGCTTACTGACTGAATCTCAGACAGGTCTCCATTTCCTGATTCATCCCCTTCGGTTGGCCGTTTGACTGGGGATGGTATCCGGATGTCAGGCTCACAGTGGCTTGGATCAGGCGACAAAACTCCCTCCAGAAACGTGAAACGAATTGTGGGCCTCGGTCTGAAACGACATCGCTTGGGAAACTATGGATACGAAAAACATGGGACAACATGGCCTGTGCTGTTTCTCTGGCAGTAGGTAATTTGGACATGGGGATGAGATGTACCATTTTGGAAAAACGATCAATGACTGTGTAACCTGCCGAAGGTGGAAATCCTGTCACAATCCTGTCACAAAGTCCAATGCATGGTATGTTGGGAATGGGCAGAGGTTGGAGAAGACCTGATATAAACCATGGTCTACCATGGTCACAATAAACCATGGTCTACCATGGTCACAATAAACCATGGTCTACCATGGACACAATAAACCATGGTCTACCATGGACATAAACCATGGTCCACCAGACTGGAAATAATATAAATTAATACAAGCTTTTCAATAGTTTCAAGCATTTAATTTTAAAATATTTGCATAGATCATGTTAATTGAACTTAATTTCATCTACAGTATACTGTCACTCTATAGTTGCACACACACTCATTAAATATTCATTAAACAGTTGGTGAAAATGTAAAGACTATTTTATATACATTCATCGGGTGACGGTGCCTGCATGAGCCTCATTAGAATGATTGTCGACCATGGTTTCTGTAGACCATGGTTTCTTGAGACCATGGTTCAAATATTGAAATGGTTGACCATGGTTTCTTCCCCATGGTACTGTGACCATGGCAGGCTGACCATAATAATAATAATAATAATATTAATAATACATTGCATTTCGAAGTGCTTTTCCAGGTGCTCAAAGACGCTTTACAGTGGTGATAAAACATGATAAAATAGAATTTAAAAGTTATTAGAACAAGATAAAATAACATTTAAAAGTTATTAAAACAGCAATACAGCATAATTCACAGATTAAAAGCCAGTCTGAAGAGGTGTGTTTTGGTCAGTGTTTTGAAAGTGGGGGGGTCAGTGCAGTCTCTGATGTGTTGTGGGAGGGAGTTCCAGAGGGTGGGGGCAGCGATGGAGAAGGCTCTGTCCCCCCAGGTTCGGAGCTTGGTTTTCTTGGGGATAGAGAGGAGGTTCGCTTCTGATGAGCGAAGGCTGCGGGAAGGGGTGTAGTGGTGGATCAGGTCGGAGAGGTAGGGGGGGGCCTGGTTATTGAGAGCTTTGTGTGTTAGCAGAAGGATTTTGAAGTGTATTCGTTGACGAACGAGCCAGTGCAGGTTTTGAAGGACGGGGGTGATGTGGTCTCTGGAGCGGGTGTGGGTGAGGAGGCGGGCAGCGCAGTTCTGGATGTATTGTAGTTTATTTAGGATTTTGGATGATGAACCATACAGGATACTGTTGCAGTAGTCCAGTCTTGAAGTGACAAATGCGTGGATGAGGGTTTCAGCAGCCGGGAAGGTGAGTGAGGGACGGAGGCGGGCAATGTTTTGTCCACCATGGTTGACCATGGTGGACCATGGTTTCCGGAGTTGACATTGTGACCATGGTAGGCTGACCATGGTTGACCATGGTTGACCATGGTTTATTCCCCATGGTACTGTGACCATCATGGTATTTTGTGGTCAACCATGGTATTACCATGGTTGGCAATGGAATACCATGGTGACCATGGTCAACCATGGTTACGTTTCACAGGGGCGGGACAGGATTCTCCCCATTAGCCTGTTTTACCTTTACTTCAATGGGCCAGGTCACACTCCCGATCACCCGGTCTGGCCACAGAATGGGTTCTGGAGTCTTGGGAACTGGCTCAAGGTCAAACATTCTGGAGAGAGCGTCCGGTTTTCCGTTCTGTCAACCAGGTCGATAAGATAGAGTGAAGCTAAATCTGTTAAATAATAAAGCCCATCTGGCTTGTCTGGAGTTCAAACGCTTTACCCTCCTGATGTACTGTACGTTTTTGTGATCTGTCCAGACCAGGAAATCATGCTCCGCTCCCTCCAACCAGTGGCAATGGTTGGAGGCAATCTTCACAGCCAACTGTTCCCGATTTCCCACGTCGTAATTCCTCTCAGCAGAAGATAGCTTACGGGAGAGATAGGCACACGGATGAAGTTTGTTGTACCACGCTGACCTCTGGGACAGTATAGCTCCAACGGCGTCGTTGGAGGCGTCTACTTCCACCACAAACTGTCGGTGGCGATCAGGTACAGTCAGGATGGGAGCTGTGGTGAACCTCCTCTTCAGTTCCAGGAAAGATTTCTCTCCATGTGGATTCCACACAAACTGAACATGGGGAGAGGGCATGGAGAGGAGAGGCAATGGCACTGAAATTGCGTATGAAACGTCTGTAAAAGTTAGCAAACCCAAGAATTGCTGAACTTTCTTTCAGGAGCTTGGCGTTGGCCAATTAGCCACGTCACTGACCTTAGCTGGGTCCATTTCCACCTTGTTAGGAGAAATCACAAAGCCCAAAAATGCCACTGAGTTGACATGAAACTCACATTTTTCGGCTTTCACAAACAAATGGTTAGCCAGGAGTCTTTGAAGAACAAGGTGAACATGGTTAACATGAGTATTCTCATCTGGAGAAAAGATGAGAACATCATCGAGATACACGAAACAGAAAACATTCAGGAAATCTCTTAACACATCATTAATGAGAGCTTGGAAAAAGGCATCACCACATATTCGTAATGTCCCGTAGGTGTATTGAAACCTGTTTTCCACTCATCCCCCTCCCGGATGCGCACAAGGTGATAAGCATTCCTTAAGTCAAGCTTAGAGAATATCTTAGCTCCCTGTAACAGTTTGAATGCCGTAGAGATGAGTGGAAGGGGATATCTGTACTTAACTGTGATCTGATTTAGCGGACTGTAATCAATACAGGGCCTCGATGTTCCGTCCTTTTTCCCCACGAAAAAAGAAACCTGCCACTGCTGGGGATGAAGATGTCCTAATCAAACCAGCTTTGAGTGAAGAATCGATATATTCCTTCATGGCCTCCCTTTCTGGCCCAGAAAGAGAGTACAACCGTCCCTTGGGAATAGTAGAGCCCGACAGAAGGTCTATGGGACAATCGCATTGTCTATGGGGAGGCAATGAAGTAGCTCGAGTTTTATTAAACACCTCCTTGATGTCTAAATAACACAGGAACTTTAGACAAGTCAGGAAAGTCAGAAGGTTTAGAAAAAGTGTCACTGTTATTCCCTGACCCCTGCTTAAAGTTACTAGATCTGTGCAACCTACTCAACCCTGTTTCACTGGTTACACATGAACGAGAGCACTCATCCCCCCACCCTTTAACCTTTCCTGTCCGCCAGTCAACGTGAGGGCTGTGTTTAACAAGCCAAGGGTACCCCAAAATGAGAGGATGTTGAGCAGAGTTAAATAAATGGAAACCAATTTGCTCACGATGTTCCTGATCTATTACTAATACCATGGGTTCAGTAGGATGAGTAACTGTACATAAAAGTCGGCCGTCCAAAGCACTAGCCTCTAATGTCTGATCTAAAAGAACAACCTTTAAGTTTAAACTTTTAGCCAACTCCCAGTCTAACAAGCTCTCATCAGCCCCATAATCGACTAATGCATCCTGAGTCATAGTATTATCACCAAGTTTGATTTGTACCTGCATTCATTTTCTGACTGGAGAGTCAAAGGAAGTCACTCGGCTCACCAGCGTCTTCCTTCCTGCTGATGAGCCTGATCTTTTGCCGAACAGTCTGCCGAAACATGACCCTGCTGACCGCAGTAGAAGCACCACCGCTCCCGTAGACGGCGCTGACGCTCCTCCGGAGTGAGTCTGGCTCTTCCGAGCTGCATCTGTTCCTCCGCGGCGATAGGGGGCGCTGGTCGCTCTGGAGATGAAGTCTGGGAATTCCTCTGCCAAGCGTAGTATTCCCTCGGTAATTCCCGTCTGAAAGGTGGAGTGATTACTGTATTCCTTCCTTTTTCCCGCTCTCTATCAGCTAGACGTTGATCAACCCGGATAGCCATGGCGATGAGCGAGTCCACATCTTCAGGCAGCTGTAATGGAGCCAACTGATCCTTTATGGGATCCGCTAACCCATGCAGGAAAGCATCAAAGAGAGCCGCTGAGTTCCACCCACTCTCCGCTGCCAAAGTACGGAAATCGATTGCATAATCCGCCACTCTCCTCTGCCGCTGCTTAATGTTCACCAGGGCTCTCGCTGACTCTCTCCCGGTGATGTCTGATCAAAAATCTTGCTCATGGTATCCAAGAACAGTCTTAATGACTGACAAACAGGCGAGTCCCGGGACCACTCTGCTGTTGCCCAGGCTTCCGCTCTACCTGTCAGATGAGACACAATAAAAGCTACCTTAGGTGGGAAATGCTGCGGGCTGGTGTTTGAAGTGGAGATCGCACTGCACCAGGAAGGGATGACAGTTTCCAGATTCTCCGGAGAATTTCTCTGGCTAAGCGAGGCGGATCGTAGGCGAATGCATGGGTACTTGAACGGGGATATCAGCAGACCCGACCCCCGCTGGACCGGAAAACTCTACCGCAGGAACACCAGGATTTGCCACGAGGTGAGTGAGTATGTCACGCATCTTCTCAGCCAGTAGGTTTATTTCCGTTGACACGGTAGCTTGAAAGTTGTCTTGACGAGCATTTAAATCCTGGACCCCTTGGTTAATTGCTGACAGCTGTCCCTCATGTTGGTGAAGGAGTGTACCCAACGCCTCCAGGGCCATTCTTAACATTGTAGAATTGGCTGAGTCCATCTTGTTAGGTTGGTTCGTTCTGACACGATGGGCTCTTAAGAACTCAGATGCTCGATTCCGTTGCTTTGTAATATTCTTTATTTTAAAGAATACAAAGCTTTTCAATAATAACTTCTAGGATCTACTAGGACTCTCCATATAATCACTAGGTTCAACTAGGTAATGCAAAAACAGGTCTCTGGTATGGATATGACGAAAAGACAAGACGAACCAACAGAAGACAAAGGGAGAGAAGGACTATATATACACACACACACACATTAGGTAATGGGGCACAGGTGGACACAATCAGGGGCGGGAACAACAATTAGTCTAACAGGTGACACACGGACAGGAAGTGCATACACCTGGAAAGAGAGGGTAGAGTCATTAACATAAGACAGATGGACAAACACTAAAAACACAACAACTAACAGGATACTAGCGCTAAAACCTTACAATCACGTTACCCTCCGTTGTGGACACTGCCTTACTCCCGCCTGACTCGCCGCCCTCGCCCCCGGAGCAGCAGTCTTCGTCGCCCGAAACTACGCCGCCCCTCTGCGGCCCGCAGATGCCAGGATACCACGGCAAAACAGAGCCTGCCCAGGTATATCTAAACAAGTACCCGCCTGTACAGTGGGGTTAGGCGATCATTTTGCAGCTCGTGGTATAAAAATAGACAATGGCTAGAATATTCATGTGAAAATAGTGCCATATTATGCCATGCCTGTACAAATGTTGGGTCAAAAATAATGCATACAATAGCACAGATGCCTTCACCACGAATGGCTACAAAAATATCTCATATCCCAAGCTTATCAACAAGCTAATGTTGCAGCTGAAATGTTCTCCAGGTCACAAAGTCAACCTCACATGATGATGTGATACCAGTTTTCAAGCACAGTAAATATACTCTTCCCAGAGTATATGATGGGACCAAAGTGATGATTTAGTACATGGTTTTAATAATAATTTTGCTTTTCAATGTTTGCCATTTCAAACCATGAGCTGGTTCAAATAATATTTGCCTTGATTTACAATATGTTCTCATTTGTTTTATCAGTACAGTTTTGAAGCTTTTGTGCTTTTCGTTGCCATAGTCCACTTTGGACTATATGACATATTTCAGGATTGCACTTTTAACTCACTTGAAATGTTCTCACTTGCTTGGTTTCAAAACATAACAAATGTCATAATCTGTTCATTGGGGACCATCAATGCTATTTTTCATTGCTGTTGCCGGCCACTATTGCTCATGTAAACCTACTACTGCTGTGCCCCCTGTAATCTCAGAGGCACCCCGAGTCATTTTGTTCTGGAACCGGGCCTGTACATGGCCATAATAAACAAAATACAGAGCCCATTCCGTGTCCTGTTATTGTTTACTTCCTGTCTGCCTTCTTCTGGTGATTTATCTGACGTCCAACGCTCCGTCTTTTAACCTCTTTTCCTTTCTCTTTCTTGATCCTCCTTAGCAACCTTCATTATAGTCCTTAACAGTGGTCTGTACTGGATTAACAACGTGTCACATGTTAAGAATTTACAATCAGAATCGAGTACTCAACTAAGCCGTGTAATACAAGTTGTTAGTAGCCTTAAGGGCCTACACAGTTGTTATGCTATACCCCATTGCCCTTCACTGGATGTATAATGAGCTGCACTAAACTACATTTTAGCATTTAAAATACCTAGCCATTCTTTTATGGTTATTTTGGTGAAACTCATTACATTTCAGAGACAGTAATATTGTAATGTAACTTATTACTTTCAAAAGACAGTAATAAGTAATATGTAATATTACATTTTGGAAGTAACTTGCCTAACACTGCTCATAAGGCAGTACTAGATTTAGTAATATGACCATGAATCTAGCTATTTATTTACCATATTTTATTGGAAAACAACGCTGAAACTCTGAAAAGGTCATATTGCTAGTTTACCATAACAGGCCAAATTGACTGATTGGATGAGCATATTTAAAAAAAAAAAATTACACCCTTGTTAAAACTTTTTTTGTGCATCAAGTTATCTAATTATGTTCAGTCAGTGCTCTGACACTAAAATATGTCAAACATGATATGGTTACCTTCCAAAAGTTGACCAAAAAGAGTGATTTCGTCAGCAGTGATTTTTAGCATGCCAACTTTCTCAGTGGAAGCTAGCTGAAGGGCTTTATGTTCGAACCACAGTGACATCTAGAGGTTGTTTTGTGCATAACATGTCAACCAAACGGTAGAGCTGGCTGAATCAGATGGAGTTAAACTTATTAATTTGTTTTTCAATAAGATATCAAGACACAAAATGTGCTCTACCAAATGGTGGCGCTGGCTGTTAAAGGGTTACAAATATTCTTCATTTGCAGTATTTTATTTAAAAAAAATTCAGAAAGACTGCATCAATGATATGCTATATATATATATATATATAATATGAATATTTGTATTAACTTCAACCAAAGTCAATTTAAATAGCGGGCAAACATGGGTTAATTGCCATGGATGTGGTGTTTGATATAGTTAACGTTCAATTTCAATTATTTTAGGCAGAAAAACGTATATTGACTAAACCCTTTTTAATAATTTACTATTTAGAAAGGTTTTTGTGAGAAATCATTTCATATCCTTTTATATTTAAATTTTAAATGTTTGCACACAACATTATTAATACATTTTAATCAATTTTTTAAATTATACATCTATTTATTTTATTGTATTTCCTTGAGACTGGGGAAGATATCCAGCATGTAGTTCAACATGCAAATGTTCTAATACAAGTAAGTATAAGTATAACATTGAAAATGAAATAAAATAAGTTTAATAGGAGGATGTGGATTTATTTTCTCTCACCTTGTAATTGCACAATCAAACCATCTATAATTTAGCTCTGGCCTTCACTCACAAAAAAACGTTTTGTTGAATTGGACACATTTTTCGAAACTCTATTGACTGACATGCAATGACTGGGATTGATGGGAGAATCTGTGAGGAATGAACTAGGAGCAGAGAAATAATCATATTTTAAAAGACAGCAGCTTCATAAGAGGCCAACAAGAGTGACAAGGTCTGTCAGTGTGCTGAAGGATAGTTCAGTCAGACAACTCACGTGTTTCTTTAACATGTTTATTAGAAGCAGCATATAGTTGAGTTTGGCATCTAGGCTCGGGTCTCATCACTCTACAGATATACATAGCACGATGAGTGATGATTAAATAACTAACCCCCAGAGCCTACAGGTGGAAGCTGGGGTGGTGGTGGGGCAGGCAAGCAGCAGTGACGTACAGTAGCTGCAACAAAGCAGAGAGAGAGATCTGGCAGGTTAAATAGAGCGGAGTATTAGGAGAACTCTGTTTGGTTGGTTGTAGAGTGGCAAGGGGTGTTATGTATGAATGCAGCATAAGTGCTCGAGTTGACTGCCTGAACTAGCTCGCAGGCTTCGCCCCATTTGTGACCAGCTATCCAGGCCAGTCTCTAAAGACTTTCCATGGTGTAAAATGCTGCTGCTGGAGTACTAGTGCTGATATCATGTCCACCATCCTCTTAAAATACTCTGTCCAACAATATAAGCCTCATGAAGAAAGGTGTTTTAACGCGTATTCAAAATAGTAGAGAAACATGCATTCTTGTACTATGGAGGGGACATTGACAGAGGATTACTCAAAAAGTACACAGTAAAAGTACTTCATAGTATTTGTGGGAGTAGTTTCACTAGTACTGAGTCCAACAGTGTCAGTTTTGGGACTTCCGGTAGTGAAGATGTAGGAGAAAGTCGCACGGAAGAGGTCTCCCGGTTGCACTTTAACTTTAACTTTAATATATCTCTGTAAACACCACAATTCATTCGGGAAAGTGACGGATTACAGTTATAACTTCAATTCAGTGGGAAAGCGGGAATATTATTAGCACACCAGGCGCGTGCAGCTACACTATCCAGATTGATCCCCAAGATCAAATCTACTGTAGGTTAAGTTTCCTCTGACCCCACAGAGATCAAGAAGATATTTTGTTCTTTCTACACTAACCTCTATTCCTCCCAATGTCCTCCGGATGTTTGGGATGGAGATAATCCTCTAGATAGGACAGTTTTCCCAAAATAAATGAGGATTTGTGTAAGGAGCTGGGAAGTACGATCTCTATCAAGGAAGTACAGGAGGCAATTATGTCACTTCAGAACGGTAAAACTCCAGGCCCTGACGGGTTTTCTGTTGAATTGTTTAAGTTACTCCCTGGCACAATTGCACCAGCCCTCCAGAGAATGTATAATGAGTCTTTTGCTGAGGGCCGCCTGCCTCCCACCCTGTCGGAGGCCTCCATTTCTCTTCTGCTTAAGAGTGATAAAGACCCTCTTATGTGTGGTAGCTATAGGCCCATCTCCCTCTTAAATGCCGAAACCCGCAAAATAAAGCAAAAGTCTAGACAACTTGAAAGGATATGGCGTTCCACTAAACTTGAAGAATCTCGTTTAATTTGGCATATTACTCTCAATGAATATAAGAAAGCACTGCGTAAAGCGAGAGCAGCCTACTACTTTTCATTAATAGATGAGAATAAGAATAATGCAAGATTTATTTTCAGCACTGTAGCCAGGCTGACAGAGAGCCACAGCTCGATTGAGCCTTCTATTCCCATAGCACTCAGTAGTAATGATTTTATGTGCTTTTTTAACGATAAAATTGTTACTCTTAGAAACGAAATTAATAACCTCTTGCCTTTGACCAGTATAGTGTTATCAACAGCTCCCGGAAACGTAAGTTCTAATATTACACTAGATAGTAAACTAGAATGCTTTTCAGCCATAAACCTTGAACAATTACATTCAATGATGCTCTCTTCTAAACCATCAACGTGCATGTTAGACCCAATTCCAACTAAGCTGTTGAAGGAAGTTTTTCCATTAATTAGCACTTCTTTATTAAATATTATGAATATGTCTTTATTATCAGGCTATGTTCCACTCTCATTCAAAGTAGCACTGATAAAACCGCTTCTTAAAAAGCACAACCTCGATCCAGAGGTTTTAGCCAACTATAGACCTATTTCTAATCTTCCGTTCCTCTCAACAATTCTTGAGAAAGCGGTCGCAAAACAGCTGTGTGATTACTTAAAAAACAATGATTTATTTGAAGATTTTCAGTCTGGCTTTAGAACACATCATAGCACAGAGACAGCTCTGGTTAAAGTCACAAATGACATTCTAATAGCCTCAGACAAGGGACTTGTCTCTATTCTTGTTTTGCTCGATCTCAGTGCTGCATTTGATACTATCGATCATGATATCTTATTGCAAAGACTAGAGCACTTAGTTGGCATACAGGGAACTGCTTTAGGCTGGTTTAGGTCCTATCTATCTGAACGCTCTCAGTTTGTACGTGTTAACGATGAATTTTCCACGCAAACCAAAGTTAGCCATGGAGTGCCACAGGGCTCAGTGCTCGGAACTATTTTGTTCACATTATATATGCTTCCGTTAGGCAATATTATAAGGAATCATTCTGTAAACTTTCATTGTTATGCAGATGATACTCAACTATATTTATCAATCAAGCCTGATGAAATTAATCATCTAAATAAAATTCAAGACTGCCTTAAGGACTTAAAAACGTGGATGACCTTAAACTTTTGATGTTAAACACGACCAAAACTGAAGTTATTGTACTTGGCCCGAAGAATCTACGAAACAAATTATCTAAAGATATAATAACTATGGATGGCATTAATTTGGCCTCCAGTGAGACTGTAAGGAATCTTGGTGTTATATTTGATCAGGATTTATCCTTTAACGCCCACATAAAATCAATTTCAAGGACCGCCTACTTCCATCTACGTAACATTGCAAAAATCAGGCATATCTTGCCTCAAAACGATGCAGAGAAACTAGTCCATGCATTTGTTACTTCTAGGCTGGATTATTGTAACTCTTTATTATCAGGGAGTACCAAGAAGTCAGTCAAGTCGCTTCAGCTGATTCAAAATGCTGCAGCTCGTGTACTAACCAGAGTTAGGAAAAGGGACCACATTACTCCTGTTCTGGCTGCCTTATACTGGCTCCCTATAGAACATACTGATATTCTGTACACACTGTGAAGACCACTGAGACAAATGTAACATTTGTGATATTGGGCTATATAAATAAACATTGATTGATTGATGATTGATTGAACACAGGATAGAATTTAAAATTCTTCTTCTCGCCTACAAAGCCCTTAATGGGCAGGCGCCATCTTACCTTAAAGAACTCATTATACCCTACTGTCCTACTAGGGCATTGCGTTCCAAGAATGCAGGGTTGTTGGTTGTTCCTAGAGTCTCTAAAAGTACAATGGGAGCCAGAGCCTTTTCTTATCAAGCTCCACATTTGTGGAATCAGCTTCCAGTTTGTGTTCGGGCGGCAGACACCCTATCCGTTTTTAAGAGTGCGCTTAAGACCTTCCTTTTTGATAAAGCTTATAGTTAGGGCTGATTAGATTCAGCCCCTAGTTTTGCTGATATAGGCTTAGTTTGTCGGGGGACATCTTACTTCTTCCTTCTCTCTGTCTATACCTGTGTACTCTCATGTTCCGATTAACCCAGCTTTCCCAAATGTATTTCTTTTTGGTGTCTATATATACGCCGGGATCCGGAGTCATGGATGATCCTGCGGTCCTGTGTCCTGGATCGCGAGCCCTGGATCGCGAGTCGTGGCTGTGGTCCTGGATCATCGGTCCTGGATGGATATCCTCGTAGATTCATCTTCCTATTATACACACATGCATTTCCAAACATTTGGACTACCTATGTTGCAAATGTATTATCTTTTCAATTTACACACGGCATCTATTGCATGTCTGTCCGTCCTGGGTAGAGGGATCCCTCCTCTGTTGCTCTCCCTGAGGTTTCTCCCATTTTTCCCTTTAAACTGTGGGTTTTCTTCGGAAGTTTTTCCTTGTACGATGTGAGGGTCTAAGGACAGAGGGTGTCGTATTGTCATACTGATATTCTGTACACACTGTGAAGACCACTGAGACAAATGTAACATTTGTGATATTGGGCTATATAAATACACATTGATTGATTGATGTTGACCTAAAGATCCTGTCAAAGATCCTAGCCCAACGCCTACAACGGGTCCTACCAAGTATAATATCTACTGACCAAACAGGTTTCATGCTTGGAAGACACTCGTTTCATAACACAAGGAGGCTCTTGAATATCATTGGCTTATCTAGTTCTTGTAGTCCGGAATTGATTATTTCACTAGATGCGGAGAAGGCCTTCGACAGGGTGGAATGGAGCTTCCTTTTTTTTGTGTTGCAGAAATTTGGTTACAATTCAGAATTTATATCTTGGGTAAAATTGCTTTATGCCTGCCCAGTCGCCTCAGTCCACACAAACGGTCTCCAGTCTGCCCCATTTCCCCTTTATCGAGGTACCTGACAGGGCTGCCCTCTCTCCCCCCTCTTGTTTGCCATAGCTATTGAGCTTTTAGCAATCTGGCTGCGTCAGGAGGGTGGGTTTGAGGGCATCACCAGAGCTGGGAAAGTTAATAAATTATCGTTATACACCGACGACCTCCTTTTATACATGTCTAATCCAGCTGCCTCTCTTCCCGTGGTTCTAGATATCCTCGACAAATTTGGGTCCTATTCAGGCTATAAACTTAACCTCCACAAGAGCGAAGTTTTCCCCATCAATTCTACAGCTAAAAGTATACCCCCAGCTTTTTTCCCTTTCAAATATTCTACAGACAGGTTTAAATATTTGGGGGTGCATATTACTGACTCAATTGATCGCCCCACGTGGGTGGATATGGAACTTGCATCGTCTAAACTCTCTCTTCACTCCCTGGTTTGCTCCCAACTCCCTCTGTCTACCTCCAACTTCACCTCAAATCCAGTGGTAACTAACACCATTATAATTTGGATTCAATTTAGGAAGAGCCTAGGCCTCCATAGGGCCTCAGATCTCTCCCCCATTGTCAATAACCACCTATTCCTGCCCTCTTGCACCGATATGGCCTTTCGGACTTGGTTTGACAAAGGGTTAACCAAATGTAGGGACCTCTACAACCAGGGGACTTTTATGTCCTTCCCTGAGCTCTCGAAGAAATTCGACCTGCCTAGAACCCACCTATTTCGTTTTTTTCAGTCAAGGCATTTTGTCCAGAATCAGAACCCTAAATTCCCGAGTCGTCCCCCAGAAACCCTGGTTGACTTGTTAGTGGCACTTGATCCCGAACAAAAGCGGCTAATTTCTAGCATTTACAGCCTTATCAGTTCTGCTATTGACAGCCCAGCGACCGGCCCCAGGGATTCTTGGGAGCAGGAGCTTGGAATCACACTGCCCGATGATTATTGGCAACAAGTTTTACGGTTGTTTCACTCCTCTTCAATCTGTGCAAGGCACGGCCTCCTACAGTGTAAAGTTGTGCACAAAGTTCACTACACTAACTTGAGGCTATCTCGGATTTACCCCAATGTAACTGACTCTTGTAATAGGTGCATACAATCCCCAGCCAACCATTCCCATATGTTCTGTCTCTGCCCTAGGCTCACCACATTCTGGTCCGATGTCTTCAAAACTCTTAGCACAGCATATAATACTACTATCCTTTCAGATCCTCTCTTGGTCTTGTTTGGTGCCCCCCTGCAGCCTGTTACCTCTAAAGTTATACAGACTGTTCTAGCCTTTGCCACCCTGTTAGCCAGGCAACTTATACTCCTCAATTGGAAACACGCTCAACCTCCATCTCATAGTAGGTGGGTGAAAGAAATGTTACTGTCCATTAGACTCGAAAAGCTTTTTGAGGTTTTCCCTCAACTGCTCCTTAAAGGTGACATGTCATGCTTTTCTGGTTATTAGCCGTCCCCTTGTGTGTTATGAAGGTTTTTATGCATGTAAACGGTGTGCAGAGTCAAAACCCTCAAAGTACACCCTGTAGCGAGTAAAACTCTAACACAGAGAAGAACTCCCCAAAACGCCTCGTTGGTGAAACGTCATCATCCATTTGATTCTTCCGGGTACATCAGGACGTCATGTTGTAACCGGAAGGAAATGGACCAATCGTGGAGCCGTTACGTTAAATCCGCGGAGCCGTTACGTTAAGCTTACTTGATTGGTCCAAATTGACCAATCCACGGACTTCCTCACACACACGCAGCTCAGCTGATGTCTCCTCCGGGCTGCTGCTGATAACAGACAGTTGGGATCGCGGCGAAATTCTCTCTGCAGACCCATTCTCACAGCGTTTATCAACCTTTTTCTTCTCAATATCAAGCCACACTTATTGTTTTTACTTCGGCTGTGACTGTGTGTGTGCTCAGGGTGTGTTTAGCTGTGTATCGCTAAACAAGGAAATCACACCTCCACGGAGCTCAGCGCGATTCACATGATGAAACAATCGGACGTTGTGAATCACCCCGAGCACACACAAAGTCTCAGACGAAGTAAAAACAATAAGTGTGGCTTGATATTGAGAAGAAAAAGGTTGATAAACGCTGTGAGAATGGGTCTGCAGAGAGAATTTCGCCGCGATCGCAACTGTCTGTTATCAGCAGCAGCCCGGAGGAGACATCAGCTGAGCTGCGTGTGTGTGTGAGGAAGTCTGTGGATTGGTCAATCGGAGCACACTGGGCTCACAGGGAGGGGGGCAAGAGCTCCAACGAGCCGTTTAGTGGAGAGAGTGCATACACGTAATTTACAGAGATGCTGTATGCGAAACAATGTGAGTTTGGAAAATTGCACAGTATTTTTCTATTGTAATATCCCTCAACAATGGTATTATGATTAGTAGAAAGGACTATGACATGTGACCTTTAAGTCCTTTTGAAAAAACGTGGAGACCTTTCTTAAATCATATTGAATCTCTGACATCCCTGCCTGACTGTGACGACTGAGCCCCCCCCCCTTTTTGTGTCCATACTTATGTAGTTGTAGTATGTATTTTGTACTGTTTACATTTTGTGTACTGAGAAGTGTTCTCCTTTGGGTGGGATTGTGGGATTGTGGGAGGGATAAAATGACGGGGGGAAATGGAAGAATGGAAGTTCTCTGTGACACTGCTCTGTTGTTTTGTTGGTCTAATTCAGTGGTTCTCAAACTTTTTGTGTCAGGCCCCCCCTTTGGAGAAAAAAAAAAGTTGGGCCCCCCCAACACAAATAGTCAGGCTCAGTGGCAGCGCCAGAGATTTATTTTGGGGGTGCTGTGGGATAGCTTGACGTTTCATAGAGGGTGCTCAAACATTTAGGGTTTCTCATTAATGTCGATACAGTGGAATTTTCTACTGCAACACACGCACATACACAGTGTACCCGCGACTGTTACAATGAAGGCTTGATCATCAGCTCACGGCATATAGATATAAGCAGGGGTAAAGTGCTATTTTTATAGGTGGTGTGTGGACCTCACATCGGGGGGTCCGGGGGCAAGCTCTCCCGGAAAGATTTTTAAATATTGAAATTAAAAGCATCAATCTGGTGCACTTTGAGAGCAAAATGAAGAGTTCTATGGATACCTCTCTCAACACCCATATGAAACAGAACTGTAAACAGATTAACTTTTTCTTTATGGATATTTAACAAATCAAGTATTTCATAATTGTTTTTAATTTATTCTCGTATTTTTTTATAACTATAATGATCATATAAATGTGTGCCTCGGAAATAATTGTTTACATTAATGGTGACCAAAACGCTTGAGACCCACTGAGATAACACTGAGAGTCCTTTAGCTCATTGAATCTCTCAGTCTGACAGGAGAGGACAACTTTGTTGTTGAAAAAACTCCTTATATCCGTTAGGGTAGCTCGCTAGCACCGGAAGCTAACAAGAACAATCTCCGGTACCGGTGCGCTCTCTCGCGCGCACGCACACAAAATGGTTCGTTCCACACACACACACAGAGCCGAGCTTTAATGAAACACAGAGACCCAGATGTAATAGTACTGTACTGTATCATATTATTTTCAATCAATAATTTTTCAAAAATATGATTTTTTTTTTTAACCATTTTTCCCCCTGGTCTCTTGCGCCCCCCCTGTCATGCCTCTGCACCCCCCTGGGGGGGCGCGCCCCCACTTTGAGAACCACTGGTCTAATTGCTTCCAATAAAGAAAGTTGATAAAAAAACAGTGTCAGTTTTATTAAGAACTTGTGGTAACAAATATTTGTATCGATCATCAAATATAGCAGGGAACAAAATGAAGAGCTGCTGATTTGAAAAAAAAACTTGAGAGACGGCTGAGTTGACCGCAGTGCAGAATCGCTGCATAGTTTACATCTCCTAACAATGTTGTCCATTTTAGACATAGACTTATTATATTTATAGCCCTTGATAACATTCATTTTCTGGGCTCAATGTGTGTCTTGGCCGTTTTCGTTGTGATCGCTGAATTCACCTTGTTTATAATATCACCGATCCAAGCAAACGAGTGCTTTTTGATTCTCTCCCTCGAAAATGAATGTATGTGTGTAAGAGTGAAAATATATGTATGTAAAAGGAGAATGTATGTGCGTGAGAGTGAACATATATGTATGTAAAAGGAGAATGTATGTGCGTGAGAGGACCAGTATGAATTACGGCCTGTACGGCCCCTCATACGAACCTGTGTATTCCACTCTTTGGTTTTAACATTTTTCTTGAGAATCTCAAGATTTTTTGCAACCACTTCCATACCTTTTTACCATTGTCATTACAGTTGACCAAATGACTGCTCAATATTACAGATGTCTCTAGGTTTGAAAATGGTGACATTTGAAAATATGAGTTCACTATGAACAACATCATAAGTCTAGACATTGTAATGTGGAAATCATACGTCTTGTATCTGAAAAACGATCAGCAAGGTGTCTCTCTGGAATACATTGATACATCTGGGTGTTAGAAAAATCTTTCTCGTCACCGTCTTGAGTTTCAATAATCAGGATACATGTATTTATTATTCTTGCAATAATTACAACTAGTTCCCCCTACAGTGTCCTTAGGCGCTTTCACACCGGAGTACTTTTCCCAGGAATAGTTCCGATAGTTCCTGGGATTTTGTGTTCAAACCAAAAAGATCTGGAACTAGAACTTAGTTTTCAGGATCCTTTTCACCCCTTTTCAGACCCTGCTAGAGAGGTGGTACTTTCCTGGGGGGGAAAAGGTCCCAATTTCCAAACTCCGAAAAGTTATGTGAAGCCGCCATTTTATTTGCACGCATTAGCATTATTAGCATTAGCCCAGTGCACCAACGGAGAGAGACTAACTTATGGCAACACAAAACGTGGGAGCGGTGGAGTGATGAGGAGGTGTCGGTGCTTCTGGCGATTTACCCGGGACTTCGGGTGGCAGTATACGCTGCAAAGTTGTTTGCGGCCTGCCAGTAAACCCAGAAGTGACATCAGCGGCTTCATTTGCGTAATCCTCCCTCAGGGACTTTATTCCGGTTTAAACGCAATCTACTAGATAGTTCAGGAATTAAAGAGTTCTGGAGAACTTAGTTCCGGGAACTATTCCTGGGAAAAGTACTTGGTGTGAAAGCACCTCTTCACTTGCTTATACAAGAAAGGGTGTTTCACAGTCACAAGATGGAGAAATACCGGTTCAAGGAAGTATTAAATTCTTTGTTCAGATTAGCTAAGGCCCACATAAGAAATTATCATGCTTGTCATCTGCCTATCTCCCTAGAGGCTAAACATCATGTTTAACATTGTCACATAGCTATCATATGCCTATAACAGCCAGTCATGCTTATCTTCTAGGAGGTCATACATCCTGCCATATACACTGTCATACACTAAGGCCTCTGTTACCACGCGCACTTCCGTCCTTCAAAGAGCACATTCAGTATTGGAAAGTCAACATGCTTTTTGCTCTTTTATTTTATTTTATGGATAAAACAAAGAATTACAAAAGAATCACTCTACCTTTTGCCATATTGATGATGACGCACAAAATAACTGTGTGCATACAAATGCATAAATTAAACTCGAATTAAACTCCACGAATTGTGGCAGTTTATAAAGAGATATAGCTTTGCTGTTGTTGGTTGCCATTTACTTAAATTAATTTAAACCTTTTCTTAACGGATTCAAGGTGAAAGGGTGAGTATAACTGGTCATTTAAAGTAATTATTTATAGGGGGCAGGGGCGGTTCTACGAGGTGGCAGCTGCCACCTCAGAAAAATGCCTTGCCACCCTAGTTGCCACCTTAAATGTAGGCAATGAATGTATTCGTAATATTTTTGTAATGTTGATTATAAATGGTGGTGACATTTCTCCATAGTTCGTGTAAACGTTTTACTTACTCAACAGTTTAGAATGAACTCCCCCCCCCCAAATAAAGAAACAAATGGTTGCACCCGCCACGGGAAAATCGTGTCAGGTTCGTCGTCTACTAGCGCTGTTGCGCCCTACTAGATAAAATCCACGGAGTCGGTCGGAGTGACAGTTGACCCCAGCAACTGAAGATGGATCAGTTTCCCCTTGGAGCATTTCCCCTTTCGACTAGTTCTGTTTTTACTAAAGACGAGAGCTTGAAACAAAATATTAATAAAACGCTGCTGTTTGAATCGATAGCGTTTAAGAGACGGTCGCTATTACAAAATACTACGCAGACAGAGCTAGCTGGGAGATTGATCACTTTTATTTGCTAAACTATGCGGTGCTATTATATCCATGTAAATTACACATGACAGCAATGAGGCCAGATAACTTAAATCAGGATACATCCTTTACCGTCAAACTGGGTATAAACACAGCTGCCTGTGTGCGTTTGATAAAGACTTTCTGATTGTATATTTATTATATGCTAGGCTACTTATTAGCTACATGGCCCTAACGTGTAAAGGTATACAAGCATTTGTACCAGACAGTGCTTTTCACAAGTAGACTCTTGCAGGCCAGAGTAGCTGGAGTGATTCAACAAAAAACAAAAAATACATATCTGAGAAGTGATCAGAAAGAGGAAAAGGAAAAGAGAGTTCACTGAAGAGACCAGGAGGGTCAGAGCAGGAGAAAGTCAGGAGGAGATGAAGACATTAGTGAAGAAGAAGAAATGTATGTGAGGAATAAAGATGAAGTGTCAGAAAGAGGGACAGAGGCAGATGAAACTCCAGCTGGACCACATGGTATGTTCTTATTCTCCTTGCATACATATTCCATTACAGCAGCACAATCTAGCGGCTCTTAGTATTGACACATATGTATTGAAATGTGTTGCTGCACAGGTCACCTTTAGCTCTCTGAAGAGATGGGTGATGTAATTTGTGTACTTAAGTATAACTAAGTACTTTTACTGTACTTACAATAAACATAATTCTAGGGTATCATGAGTATTTTCTGCTGTTTTATACTATATTTTAGTTTGTTTGTCTAAGTGAACACCTTGTTTCTCTTGTGCATTAAGAACACTTGTGTTAGGGCATGATTTAACAATAAATAGGTTATATGTTATATACAAAATACCACGTACTGTCCGCGAGGGCTGTGCATCTTCACTGGTCTCACGATTCCATTACGATTATCCTGTCTTCGATTCGATATCACGATGCATCACGATGCATACCAATGCGTTGCATCCTCAATTTTCTATATACATTCAAATACATATGAACTCCCTTTTTATTATTTAGAAAGTGCTTCAGAAATCAATAATATAAATGTCTTGACATTAATTTATAAACCAAAATAAATCAATTGCATAGCTCTAGCATCCCAATACATATCTGTGTGTGAAATTGTTCCATCCTCAAAAACAAAAAGCTAATGCTTCTGCAGTCTAGCTGCAGATTCTAGCAACGGTCTTCTGTTTAAAAAAGGACACTGAATGTCCTGAATGTGGCATCACAAACATGACTTGAGTCTGAACACGGCAGACAACAGGAGTATTTACAACAGCATATAAAAACAAAAATAGTGCATGTGGGTGCACACTTACATTCTCTGTCTTACTGTTGCATAAATCCCATGAATGTATGAGATTAAGTTAGCTTTATTATATCTCAGTGTTTAAGTGAATAATAAAGTTTCTATCAGGTCACTATCAGCCTGTCACTCATTATTTTCAGGGAGGGGGCGGGGTTTGGAGGAACGGAGAGGAGACGGTGATCGCGGAAGCTTTTCCCTCCTGCCTTCACAAACTTTACACACGTATATATCGTCTGAAAATAGCAAGAGGACATTCATACTCTACAATCCAAGACTTAACTAAATCCATCAAAAACCTGACATGATTGTAACGCAAGTATTTCTTTAAAACATAAATCCCTGTGTCTCTGAGCCGCAGCGACACGGACTGATTCAGAGCGGGTTCTTCTGCTGTTGGTTCTGGACTGGTGTTCTTGTGTTGGTGGATGAAGCAGACTGTTCCGTGTTTGATGTTGCTGTGCCGCTGTCACGTCTGTTCCCTGATCTCTGCGTCACCGACCGATTTGATATTAAAGTGACAGAAAAAAAAACGTTATTGTAATGCCGCGGCCGTAAAATCAGGAAGCCACGTTACTACGCTTTAATCGATTATGTTCTCTCACTGCATCGATGCAGAATCGTTCACATTCGCATCGTGATGCATCGTAGAAACGATTAATTTCAACACCCCTACTGTCCGCCCTACCATGCCACCCTGGCATGACCTCTTGCCCCCCATTTGCCACCCCATGTAAAATGTTCTAGAACCGCCACTGATAGGGGGGTCCTCATTTTGCGGAAACTTAGGTACAAGAATAGTGTTGTTTACATTTGGTTGGTAAGATTTACTTGTGTTGAGTTCATTTTAATTCATAGTTCAGATAATGATGTCCTCATCGTTCTTCTTTCTTCACCATCTCCGTCCCTCATTTGATGACATAGTGCAGATGGAGCCATGACTCATGGATCCAGCACTCACTTTAATTACCGCCGATGTAAACACGCTTGTCAATTATGCTAATCTGAAACATAGCTGAGACAATAACAACAGATGAGCAACAGGAAGAGGACCAACAGGATACCTGCTTCTTGGACAGACCTGTCTCTCAAAGCTTCACACGAACATCACGTAAGCCCATTTGGAACGCTTTAGTTTTATTTTCATATGTCCAGTGCTTCCTCACAGGCTGGATCCTTTCGAGCGGGAATGTATACAACCTCTGTTGTTATCTATGAAGTCAAGATAATCATATCTGGAGAAGTCACAGATGTTTTGCTCTGACACATTCAATTGGTTCCATGCTAAAAAAGACAGGAAATAATCATAGCCTTAGGTTCTGTATGTTTCTACTTTGGTTTTATAAGCAAATATGTAAATAACACATGCACCTGCTTTAAAGTCGCACATTTATTTCCCATTTTTCACGTTGCCAATATGTCATCTGTTGCATAGTCTTCTGATAGCCAGGCTCCAGGGAGCACTCTTCCCTTACTCACCATACACCTTAACATTAATTCTTCCAGATGGAGCTACGAGTGCAGCGATCAGGACAAATTCATTCCCGGTTTCCCTGGTAAACACAGTGCAGTGAGTGTTTTCTGGAGTGGATGCACATCTGCCAGGAAATTAACTTCTGTAGTGTCGGGCAGCTTTTTTAAACCTGTGATACCCCGAGAACCATGTATTCCAGGGCTTTAAATTGGACCGCTGTTGGTTGGGGCCTCGTGGCACCATCATTCTTTGTTTTCTCTAAGCTAAAGTTAGATGTTAAAAAGTGTCTAATCCTAACTTTATCAAAGTGCAGCTGTTGTCTAAACTTACATTTGCCTGGTCCTCTGAATTTGAACCACAGTCTCTGGGTTCAAACTCCCCACCTCTCGATGACTCACATTGGTACAGAAATGTCCTACACAAGAACAACATTTCAAGATAACGTAATCCGAGCAAAGATTGCTATTCTTTTAAAACTAAAATCGAAGAACATATCAGCAGTATAAATGTAAAGTTTAGGAGACATGGTAGGGCGAGCAATACAAATAAACCAAATGAAGTTGCTACACAATTTCTTCACATTAACCAGCTTTGAACTTCTACTAATTTGTAATGATAATCTGCTAGATATAGGTGAGAAGGGGCACCTGCTTCTCCTCAAAGTAGGTAGGTAGGTAGGTTTAGAATGCTATTGTCATCCATTCAGATGGTTGCTTACGAATATATATATAAAGACGGCAGTGACTTTCAGCTACCATAATAATTGTGCCTACAGCAAAGGAGGAAGTCCTGTAGCGTATAAAGACTGATAAAGTCTGCTTCCAAGACAGAGGAGTTGTGTCCCCTGTGCAACCAAAAGTCAACATTGAGTTATTCAAACTCAACCTGTTAAGCCCTGAGCCTGTTTTTCAGGTCTCAGGCTCGAAAATGACATTCCCAGAACAAATGACCATATCTTCCCTTCTAAAAGGGTTAAATTAATAATCTTTTTTTTCAAAGCAAGGTTACATCTGTGAGTTGGATGTAGAAGTGTCAGAATCAATATAGATATTTTTATTTTATAGTAAATTCAGATTGAACATAGTTAAAAAATGTAAATTATAGTGTCCGTCCAAAAAAATAAATTATAGTAAAAAACCACCCTTGAATGATGGGTTAGGCGACTAAAAGCTTTAGGAATCCAAACTATAACATATAAGTAACCTATATCAAGATTGATGCAAAACAAGTGAAGTTTGACCTTTTTAGAGACATTTAGAAAATCAAACCCACTTCTGGGGTAATTTGGGTGCATTTTCCATATCTCTGGCCCCCCTCTTTCGATTTTGATGATTGATATCTCTTTTTAACCGTTAGAGCCAATAGAATCGAGGGGAGGTTCCTAAAATCCATCTAAACATTATCCATTGGTGAATGAGTGCTGCGCAGCCAGAATGCCCAAAACCAGAAGCTGTCATACACTCTCTCGTAGCAGCTAATATGAAATCTCCGTTATTGACATTAATATGATGATGGATTATCAGTAATCATTTCAAAGTGACACAGACACATTGGATTAACCTTCAGCAGCGTTTTTCTCGTTTGAATACCATTGAACTCAACTTTTGATCAGAAACAGCTAAAGGTAAGACATATTTCCCGATTTTACTCCGTAAAGCTACGTTGTGTGATGTCTGGGTTTGCTTCCCCTGCCGCGAGTTTTGATCGCTCAGTGATGATACTTATACCCCTATAATCTGTGGAATCTCAGTTTTCTAGTTTATATTTTTGTCTGTGCAGATCCGATAAGTATAAGTATTTTTTACCGTGAGTTCTGTGCTAAGTGCGTTAGGATTTTTTCGCACAGGGCTCATTTAGACGCTTCTTGTGAGACTTGTGTTTTGTTTCGGAAAGAATAGTTCATATCGTCAGTTAGCTGAGTTTCTTCCCGTTAAGTGGGTATGACACATTAATAGGTTTGTAAATGTTAAGAAGCTCTGAGACACAGTTTCGTGAAAAAAAACCCGGGCTGCCGGGTTTAACAGGTTAAAAGCATTCTGGTATCCATACATGAACCATATGGAAATGGTTGTACTGAATATAAGGGTCTATTCTTGTACTAACACATGTTTGACGAATGTCAAACACACTTAATTGGAAAGCCCTTTCGTTCTAGATGTTCATTTGCATTCAGTAAAACAGAAACAAAAGCAGCTCGTTGCATTGCGCTGATGAATACCACGTTTCCTGAACCATGAAATTAAAGCATTCTTTTTATTTCCAGAGTAAAGAATTGACTTTGACATTTGAAGAGATGAAGAGAAGGAGAGGAGGATTTGGCAGTATGAAATGTAAAGATACCAAAATCAAAACAGATGTTTAGGCCTGCATATGTGTCAATGTGTCAGCTAAACATCCCTTAAAAAATTTAAGGTTTTGAAAAACACATAGAAAATGCAAGGTGGCGAATATGAAGTAGATAATTATGGATTGATTGGAAATGACTGCTCACAACAAGGAATAGTCATCCTGAACTTGACTGAACCTAGCTGTTTGGATCATTGAAGGGAATTATTTATTTTTGTGCAGAATTTTTTATAAATACCTAAAATATGTGGTAAACACAGGTTTATTAAATTATTTATGGTTGTGTTTTACCACATAAAATATGCAAGGAAATACTCTCAATGATTTTATTTCGTCTTCAAAAATAGGGTTGCTAACTAAATGAGACAAAGTAATCAGGCCGAACAATAGTTTGCATTAAGCTTAGCGAGGTGAATTTGAAGGTGGTATAGTTTGTTCTTAGCTTTTTACTTCTGTTGATTACATTTACACTTAAAACATTATAATAGCTGGGTTAATTTGGGAATATATTGTTGCCGAACAACAGAGATGGGGTCGTTACTAAAAAAAAGTAATATATTACATATTACTTTAAAAAAATAAGTAATATATTACACTACTTCGTTACTCTCTACATAAAGTAATTCGTTACTTTACTCGTTACTTTACTCGCAGGGCCGGCCCGCCCCTCCCTGCAGGCAGATCACGCAGACTGCTAAAGTTTCAAATGTTCTCTTTAGTTCAGTTTCCATTGTCGCATAAGACTGATCCAGATAGCTCCTGAATGTTTTCCTATCTGACCATGGCTGTCCTCTGTCTCCTGCTATCTGTATATTTTGCGCAGTCTATCTCTGCTCACGCTATTGCGTCAGCGTGTTCTCCTGCGTGTTGGCCATGTGTTGCACTGGAGCCAGACTGGAGCACACCGCAAAGACTTCAGCCGAGCACGTACGAACTGCGCATGCGTGAGTGGCAATAACTCTCCTTACCAGCAGGCGGCGGTAGTGTGTATTCGTCATTCAAAACAGGCAACAACCGGAAAACAGAGAAGAAGAACAGACTACGTGTGTGATATAAATAAACAACAGCTATGTGTGTTAGCTTCACCTTAGCATGTGTTCTTTGCAGGTGTTTGTTGAGGTTTGATTATGACTGATTTTAGAAAGTAACGCGTGTCGGGCAATGTTAGTAACTGTAGTGTGATTACTGAATTATAAACGCGTTACACTACTCCGTTACCGACAAAGTAATATTATTACAGTAACGCGTTACACCCAACTCTGCCGAACAATACGTCTAAGTATGATAAATGTTTAATTACCATGGACCTTATTTAAATAATCCAAAATCCAATTGAATAAACCCATCGTTTTTTCGTCGATGGACCAGTTCTATGCTAACCTCCAGGTCAGGCTAAGAAAATACCTCATCCCTGCAGCACTATTTTGTGAACTGTCTTAGATTATAATGTGTTCACACAGGATTACAGATAAAGATGTGTACCTGGTTCAATTCCATTAAAAAGGTAAATATTCAACACATGATAATGTATAATCCAGAATGGAAACCAAATGGAAATTGTTGCTTTAATACAAATACATGTACTGTTGTATACCTGGGCCTGTAACAGCTTTAAATCCTGAATCATAGCAGTATTGGTAGGGTGAACACTAACAGAAGTAAGTACATGTTCAGCCTTGACTCATATTTGCTCGCCCAGGTAAAGATACCTATTGATTAAAAAGAAAAGGAAACCTCTTGCTACGCTAACCAAACACCCACAAACACAAACAAATAGGGCTGTCAAGTTAACGCGTTAATACAAAAAAAAAAATTAACGCCACTAATTATTTTAACGCGATTAACGCATGTATTTTTTTTCCTCGGCCGCCCCGTAGTTTCAGAGCGCATCGAGTTTAAAATACCATCTACAAGCTGATGCTGACAGCCCCGCTCCTGCCGCCCGCTTGTGGCAGACCACACTTCCACGCTCACCGGCAGGCACCGACTGGCCATCGGGAGGACCGGGAGGGTGTGTGTATCTGTGGCCCGAGCGAGCGAGAGAGAGACCTTACGTGTATTGTTGTTGTTAGCATATGGTGCTAGCTAGCTGCGCTAACGGATATAAGAAGCTGTTTAAATGAAAACAGAGGAGCGACATTTCGCCACAACTGCGCCAAGCACTTGACTTTATGCAGGAAGCCAGACAGTGGGACATTGTATGAAAAGTCAGCACACTCAGCACGGATAGTGTGCAACATGATTGCAGCGTCCAGGCAGCTCCCGTTCGAGCATATGCCTTGAGTTGCACATAGCTCTAACGACACACACACACATACCATGTATACATAACTTCAGGGGACATTACATTGGCTCACATGCATTTCCTGGAGACTTATCCTAACCTTAACCATAACCAACACATGCCTAACCCTAAACATTACCCTTACCCTAATCCTAATCCTAACCACGTCTTCACCCTAAAATGAATGATCCCCCACATGGGGACCTCCAATTTGTCCCAATAAGGGAGGTGAGTCCCCACACGTGACTGTGTAGACAGATGTAGGTCCCCACAAGTATAGTAATGCCAGGCCACACACACACACACACACACACACACACACACACACACACACACATTTGTAATATTATATGAGAGAGGTTCCAGGTTGAATTCAGGAGAATATGTGTAATGTTCAGAGGTTGTTGTGTTTAATATTAATGAGAATATTTGTCATTGTTCAAATAATAATAAACATTAGCATAAAGCATATTTGTCCACTCATATGTTGATAAGAGTATTACAAACTTGAAAAATATTCCTCTAAGGAACATTTAGAACAGATCAAAAATGTGCGATTAATCGCGATTAACTATGGATAATCATGCGATTAATCGCGATTAAATATTTTAATCGACTGACAGCCCTAAAAAAAACCTTCCTTTTTTACTTAAAGCTCTCAGGCGTCCTCTCCACGTCCCTTATGCTGTAGCATCGTAGCTTTAAGCAGCCCGCTTGATTGCCAGAGCCCTCAAACCTCGTCTGAGACACGATAACGAGACGTCACAGCTTTACACTCAGGTTTTAGAAGGAGAGAGAACATTTGTCATTTAAGCGTCTCTCCGGTGTGAGCGTCTGTCAGCCGCGGCTCCACTCTAATGGCAAGACGGATCCAATTACCAGCCGTGGACATCTCTAACAAGGTGCCAGGAAAAAGCTGCCTGGACAAACAACGCCCGCGCCCAATAATGAGAGGCCCTCATTTGAGTGATTTGAGTAATTCTGTCTGTTTCTTCCTCTTTCCTGCGCTACAAAATATGCACTTACTTTTATTCATCTCTTATTTTTACTTTCTTTTTCAAAGTTTTGCACATACGAGAATTGAAGATAAATGAGAAAAGAGGTACACACGAGGATTAGCATAACACTTCTGACACGGCACACACACACATGCAGACAACAGAGCTCACACTTTGGAACGGGTGATTATTAATCATGCCGGAGCCAAGCTTGTCAATACAAATGATACCAATAACAGTGTCTACAGAGAGAGAGAAGCACCTTCACAAGCAGCTCATTTCGCCTCATTCTCTCGCATAGCTAACCAGGCCATGGATTGTCAATGCCGCGGCCTGGGATCAATGAGCCACAGCTCTGCGCGTCCTCATCGATTTCCCAACTCCCAGATATCACAGCGACTGTTCATCAACAAAAGCACTTTGTCCTTCCCAAATAATCAGATCGAAGAAGCTCCTCTCCTGAGACAAAGTCGCTTCAGTCGCTACGCTGCCTCCTCACCCCCCCACCCTCCCCTCCTCCTCTGGTTCCCTCCCTCCTTCCATGTGTACTCGTCCTCTGGGAAACCGGAGCTTTTTGTTGTCAGATCTTCCTGTGTGCGAGGTGCATGCTCAACAAATGACTGCGTGCTGAGAACTTGTGTATGAATGTATAATCTGAGCAAGGAAAAGCAGGTACGAATCAATACGCCTCGCGTAGATGAAAAAGCGGAGAAGATGTGAAAACTACAATAGGTTGTTGTAAAATTATCAAGATGTTTTTGGTCTTTTTCTGGATTTTTTTTATGAGAGTAAAGGAACATATGTTGCAATTTGTAGCTGTATATGGAATGTATTGGTAAAGCTTTGGATTACAGACACATTTAGAGTACATTTTATATTTAATTTTTTACAAAGCTTTGTCATTAACCTGTTAAGCTTTTTTTCACGAAACTGTGTCTCAGGGCTTCTTAACATTTAATAAACTATGAATGTGTCATACTCATTTAACGGGAAGAAACTCAGCTAAGTGACGATACACAAGTCTCACAAGAAGCGTCTAAATGAGCCCTGAGCGAAAAAATGCTACCGCACTTAGCACAGAACTCTCGGTATACATACTTTATTACTTATCGGATCTGCACAAACAAGCTTTGCTATTAAACTGAGATTCCACAGATTCCAGACATATATCATCACTGAGCGACCAGAACTCGCGACATTTGAAGCAAATACAGAAATCACAACACGGAGCTTTAGGTAGCCAACACGGCAATATGTCTTGCCTTTTGCTGTTATTCTGATCAAAGGTTTTGTTCAATGGCATTACAACGAGAAAAACGCGGCTGAAGGTTAATCCATAGGTTAATCCAATGTGTCTGTGTCACTTTGAAAACAATACTGATAATCCATAATTCCATTTTTATGTCAAGAACTGAGTTTTCATATTAGCTGCTAATGATAGCTACCAGAGTGTATGACAGCTTCCTGTTTTGGGTATTCTGGCTACGCATCACTCTCACTCCTTATTTGGTAACGTGTGTGTGTGTGTGTGTGTGTGTGTGTGTGTGTGTGTGTGTGTGTGTGTGTGTGTGTGTGTGTGTGTGTGTGTGTGTGTGTGTGTGTGTGTGTGTATGTGGAATTTTCTCTCGATTCCATTGGCTCTAACGGTTAAAAAGAGATGTCAATCATCAAAAATCGACCAAGGGGGGCCAGAGATAGGTCAAATCCACCCAAATGACCCCATAAGTGTTTTTTGTGTGCTAAATCTCTCTAAAGAGGTCACATTTCACTTGTTTTGCATCAATCTTGATACAGGGTACTTATTGTATGTTATAGTTTGGATTCCTAAAGCTTTTAGTCTCCGATCCCATCATTCAAGGGTGGTTTTCACTATAAGTAATGTTTTTCTTTGGACGGACACTATCATTTAATTTTTTTTACTATGTTCAATCTGAATTTACTTTCAAATAAAAAAAATCTATATTGATTCTGACTCTTCTACATCCAACTCACAGGTTTATCATTGCCTTGAGAATGATTAATTTACCCCTTTTAGAAGTGAATTTAGGGTCATTTGTTCTGGGAATGTCATTGTCGGGGACTTGCTCCCTGCGTGTGCCTGTCTGTGTCTGTGTATTTGCATGTTCCGATTAACCGAGCCTCCCCCAAATTTTATTTTTATTTTGTGTCTATATCTACGCCGGGATCTGGAGTCAAGGCTGATCCTCTTGCTGTGGTCCTGTGCCCTGGATCCTCTATCCTGAATTCTGGATTAATTTGTGGACTTTGGGTCGTGGCTGGGCCTGTCTCTGCGGTGCTGCCTGGGTCTCGTCATGCTGCTTCCCTGATAGCTCCCACAGGACTGTTGACATCCTCGTGGATTCATCTTCTTATTACAGACACATGCATTTCCAAACATTCGGTCTACCTAGGCTGTAAAATGTATTCTCTCTTCGATTTACACACGGCATCTATTGCACGTCTGTCCGTCCTGGGAGAGGGATCCCTCCTCTGTTGCTCTCCCTGAGGTTTCTCCCATGTTCCCTTTAAACTGTGGGTTTTCTCTGGAGGTGTTTCCGTGTACGATGTGAGGGTCTAAGGACAGAGGGTGTCGTATTGTCATACTGATATTCTGCACAAATTGTGCTGTTGTATTTGCTGTATAGTGTCCTTACTGTAAGGTAATTATTATATGTACAGCACTTTGGCTCGACCAAAAATCGTTTTAAAATTGTGCTATATAAATAAAACCTGATTTGATTTTCGAGCCTGAGGCCTGGAAAACAAGCTCGGGGCTTAACAGGTTAAAGTCAAAACCAGTTAAAGGTGGGGTAGGTAAGTTTGAGAAACCGGCTCGAGATACACTTTTTGTTATATTCCATGGAATGCTCTTAACATCCCGATAGCAATGAATATCTGAAGTGCTTTGACAAAAAATCCCTAAAAAAAGGTCATCTGTGGAAGCCGTAGTTCTGTAAAAAGCACGACCAATCATCTGAGCCGGCCCGGCTAAAGTAACTGGATGGCCTACCTGCCTGTCAGCCTTCCATCTGTGCACAAACTTATCTCGTGCCCTCATTGGTCATGTGCGCGTTCGTGTGTGTTGGAGGAGGGGCTCTGTGAGGAAGTGGCAGATTTTTTCCGGCTGTGTATTTTCAAATTCTAGCGCACTCGAGCTGGTTTCTCCAAAATGACCTACCCCATCTTTAAGTGTTTATGACTTTATTTTAACTAGCAACCACACTGCTATTACATTGGAAACATGTATAAGTCATACTTTTCAAATGTCTAATGTTAGCAAATCAGCCTTTCTGAAATATTATGTTTTCATGTTCAAATGAGTCATTATCTTTTTCAAAAGTGCTTTTCCAAGACACTGGATAAAGCCAGGTAATCCCCTGTTTGATTGTCTTGCATTAGAGTCCATGGTTTTAGAGTGGACATTTTAGATTTATTTTTGTATCACTCTACTTATCAGAAACTACTGTCATACATCCATAAAACTCATCATGTCTAGAAATCAAATGTTATATAAATTAGGTTATAAAGGATATATTAACAATGTTTCCTGCCAAACATCATCTTTACATTACATTACATTACATTGCATTTAGCTGACGCTTTTATCCAAAGCGACTTACAATAAGTGCATTCGACCAGGAAGACACAACCTTGAAGAAAACAGAATCATAAAAGTACATCAGGTTTCATAGAGCCAAGTATTTCAAGTGCTACTCAACTGGCTATAGATAAGCCAGTCCTGTATTAGTATATAATATATATATATATATATATATATATATATATATCTGTTCGCAGTTCTTTGTTAGTAATTCTATTGCTCGAAGTGGAGTCGAAAGAGATGAGTTTTCAGTCTGCCCCGGAAGGTGTGTAAGCTATCTGCTGTCCTGATGTCAATGGGAGCTCATTCCACCATTTTGGAGCCAGGATAGCAAACCCACGTGTTTCTGCTGATGGGAACTTGGGTCCCCTTCGCAGCGAGGGTGCAGCGAGCCGTTTGGCTGATGCAGAGCGGAGTGCACGTGCTGGGGTGTACGGTTTAACCATGTCCTGGATGTAGGAAGGGCCAGATCCATTCGCAGCATGGTACGCAAGTACCATTGTCTTGAAGTGGATTCTAGCAGTTACCGGAAGCCAGTGGAGGGAGCGGAGGAGCGGCGTGGTGTGGGAGAATGTAGGAAGGTTGAAGACCAGACGAGCCGCTGCATTCTGGATGAGCTGCAGAGGTCGGATGGCACATGCAGGTAGACCAGCCAGGAGGGAGTTGCAGTAGTCTAGGCGTGAGATGACGAGAGCCTGGACCAGAACCTGCGTGGCTTTCTGGGTCAGCTGGGGACGCATCCTCCTGATGTTGTAAAGCGTGTATCTGCAGCAGCGGGTTGTAGCAGCTATGTTTGCAGTGAAGGACAGGTTGTTATCTAGGGTCACACCCAGATTCCTTGCAGTCTGAGTTGGGGAAACAACAGAGGTGCCGATGTTGATTGTCTTTGATTGTCATATGGGTATTACATAAGAAACATAGTTTATTACAGTTCTTTAGTATAATGTCATCTTAAAAAAACACTATTTTCCCTTTTTTCCTCTGCTTAGTCTAATTGATTTAGTTATATATTGATTTTTTCAGTAAGAACATCAATATTTTTAAAATAAATCACACCGTGATATAAGTTATTTTAATAAACAATAAACAGTTATCCCCCTTTCCCTATTATGCTTTACCAAAGTAATTAAAGGACTACCGTAATTATGATAATTAAATAAAACACAGTACCTTATTTTAGTTTGTATCCCCGTATTCCTTTTATTTTCCTTTTCCTTCTCTCACCGTACAGGTACCAATGAGATATTTGATCTATACCCCTTACTGGATTATTTTTCAGAAATGGAAATCTACACTCTACATTCCTTTGTATTTCTGGTGGAGACCCCAAAAGTTGAAACAATACCAAATATGTGACTGAATTGTGGGTTAATGTGTTTAAATTAATGCAAAAAACATTAACATATACCGTATATTTCTCAGTGTACACAGTATATTGTTTTAGAGAAGAGAAAAGGCATGGAATCAAAGTTGTGTTTCAAAAAGGAAAAAGTATATAATTGGGTTAATTTATCCAGAAACAGTAGCAACAATAACATACGTTGTATTGTTTTTATATACATGGGACTATATTAATTCTAGTTTTTAATGATATGTTGTTTAACAGTCAGTGAACAATGTCAGATGGATGAAGTGATTCAGGTGAGGGCATTTGCATCCATAAGCCCTGGCTCCTTGGACAAACCACATTTGTAATACCTCTCTCTTACCCAATGGAAACGCTTCATTCTTGTCAATTTGTGAGATATTAATAGATGGGGCTATGGTGACCATTCATAACTCTGGTTTAATATTTTAAGAGGGTCTTTGGGCAGGAAAAGGAAGAGGTAGAAAAAAAGCGAAAGAGGAGGAGGATGGTGGAGGTAGGTGGTGGGCTTAACTTGCTGCCCCATTTGATCAATCGCCACTGTCCTGCCTCTCCACTCAGACAATTAGAAATGGGAATCTTAAAATCTGGAGCCGTTTATCATCACAGGTAACACAGGGAGCCGGGTGTGTGTGTGTGTGTGTGTGTGTGTGTGTGTGTGTGTGTGTGTGTGTGTGTGTGTGTGTGTGTGTGTGTGTGTGTGTGTGTGTGTGTGTGTGTGTGTGTGTGTGTGTGTGTGTGTGTGTGTGTGTGTGTGTGTGTGTGTGTGTGTGTGTGTGTGTGTGTGTGTGTGTGTGTGTGTGTGTGTGGAGGGAATAGGTGTAGATGTTCCGGGGCAAGGCATAATCTAAGTTTCTCTCACTGGAAAGATTTATGAGTGTGATGTATGCTTTATAGAAACACACACACACACACTCATAGTTTTTCTGAGCTGTAAATAGTTGTTCAAGTTAGCTGATAAGCATCAACACGGGCAAAACTAAACCGAAAAGTTTGTAATATTTCTATCAAGACAGTGGTGCAACTCAAAGTAATTTTCTCACACACACACACACACACACACACACACACACACACACACACACACACACACACACACACACACACACACACACATTGGGTGTTAGTTGAAGTGACACTCATTAGGCACCTACTTAATAACCTGACTCCCCGCTTGACATTAAACTCCAACTCCTAATTGTTTTGATTAGCTGATATAATTGGGATACCTAACGGTGCTACTGTAGAGTGTTGCATAAAGTCACCAAATCACACACAAGCGAGGAAGGGTGAAGAGAAAGAGCAATTTTATACAAATGAAATGAAGGTCTTTGATGGCTCCAGATGTTATTTAGAGAGGAGACTTGTGTGGTTCTAACTAAGGAGTCAAACCTTTATAATTAGGAGACATGAGGATGTATTGCCGAGCGGGCAGGCTCTAATGGAGGTGTCACATGTGAACTGCTAAACAATATCCTGAAGCTGGCTGCCCATTAGTTAAAAATAAAGTCCTAACTACTTGACGTAAGACGCCCCCAAATTTCCCGATGTGTTACAAAATAATGACCAATGGCTCGCACAGTGCAAAACTCGCTCCCTTCGTCAAATGAGCCCATCTACTGTAATAAGGTTTTCTTCATACTTGAATTATTTGTGGAGAAAGTTGAAATGCAAGAGGATAATGGAAGGATCAATAGAAAGGAAACAAAAATAAAGTGAATCTGTTTAAATGTCTCAAACTAAGTATGTATATATATGCACACGGTTAGTGAGAAGCGGCCTCCGGGAAAGATGTATAGTTGTCCCTTAAAGCCACAGGTGGAGGTAGCATGGCATTGTTCAATGGATTGAAAGCTTTTATATCACGCTTTTATCCACATCGCGTTACAACGTGCCTCCCATCCACACACGCAATGGATGGGACCAACCTGGCCCAATGACCACCAATGGGATAAACAATTCTGAACTGTAGATGCCTTAGAACAAGTGGTAATGCTAAACAAGTCTGTGTGTCGTCTTTTCCCAAAGGCCATGCTTATAATTATATTGTTACTTTGCTAATTGCTTTATTGTTACACCAACATGCCTTTAGGATGAGAGTCTGGATGGATGGATGGATGGGTCAACAAGCCTGTGACTTCTACCTGTTTCCGACCAACAAGCATTGCCGTTTGCAGACACTACTGGCAAAAACCGAAATGTTTCATGTTTTCATAAAATGCCTTGAACTGGTGCAAAGAAAACACCAAAAATATATATCTGGTGTCTGTGTTGTATTGTTCAGTGGAGTTTTAGTAATATAATACATCAAACAGGGATATGTAATGGTGACATGTTAGTCAAATGTGATTAGCTCACTCACCTGACCCTAACCCTTTATAACATGTTTCCTTTTAAATATGCAGCATTTCAAACCTAAACCACAATGTTGTGTAGAGTCTGTTCCATTCATCAGCTTGTAGAGCCATTTGTGTTTTAAATGCTACCCACGTGCACACCTTAAATGTAGTTTGTCAATACAGAGTGACTTGTAGATGCAGGAGTGCGTGCGGGCGGACGGACCCTCAGAGTGTACGACGCCTCTGCTCCTCATCATCTCTGCTCTCCCCGAGGCTTTGATTCAGGCAATTACCGAGCGACTGGAGACTCTTGCAGACATTTGTCTATCAACGGAGCTGCGAATCACTTCTCTAATTAGCATCTGCGGAGACGGGTGGAGGGGAGGGCGCACAGGTGGGGGAGAGGTGGACAGGGAAGGAGAGAGACACCCAGACGGAAAGATGATCAAGAACCTCGCTCGGACAATTAGGGACGGGGATCGTGATCTTTTCCCACCCCGCTGAAAGCTAAAAAAGCCTCTCACACACACACACACACACATATACACACACACACACACACCACGTTCAGCTCTGTATTTGCCATGCAGACGGATGTTGGTATTTATTCAAATTTGTTTGTGGCCCAATCAGTGCGGGATTGCCACGCCGTGCTTCCCCAGTGCGAAGATGGATTCTTTTAGCCGTTCTCTTCCTCTGAGGGCCTGGAACAAAGCAGCATCTGCACCCAGGAGATAGCCTGGGATAAAATATGTATTAGTTTCCCTCCAAAGCCCCCCCCCTCTCATACCACTTTGGATGACAAAAAGCAGAGAATGAGAAAGAGAGAGTATGGGGAGTTGTGTGGGAGATAGTGTAGATTTGAATCTACTGAATCTACTTACTGGGGGAAATAGCCGGCCTCTGTGTGCGACAACACCCTCGCACATAAACACCCCGACAAACAGCAATATTGTGAACCGCCGCAGCGATATCCCTACTTTTTATTCCTATGCAGCGCCTCGTCTTGCCACGCCACCCCGTGTCTGTAAGTAAAACCATTCAGTCGAGTGAAATTCTCCTCGTCCGTCCTGATTTCCCTTTCTCTCTCCTTCTTCTTTTCCACTCTCTGTTTTTCTAATTTCTTCTCCTTCCTCATCTCCTCCTCCGGCTGACAGGCTCGGGGTTTTCAGGAGAAGAAAGCGGGCATTAATTAAGACAGTGCCAGCTGTAATTTTCTTGGGAAGTAAATTTCTGCACAACTAAAGGTTACGGGGACCTTTTCACTGTCAGAATTTACTACAGCCTGTGAATGTTAATGCAGCTAATGAAGACATGCTCTCAGAATCTGAACTTAAAAAACTACCACCAGGAGGAGAGGGCGAGAGGAGGGGAGGGAGGTGGGAATTAGGAAACTGGTTATAGAAAAAGAAGTGTAGATGCCTTGGAAGACAGTGGAAGTTCTGCTAGCTAACGGATCATTTCTTATAATCATGATTTGCCTTCATTAACAATAGCTTTAAATGTGAGAGGTATGTCTTATTACTTCATTATTATTCATCACAAAAGTAGCCATTCATACCACTTAAAGTATTGTTTATACACATTGAAAAAACGTAAATCTGTTGACATAATACATTTAACTAAAATCAATGTTTCAGTGGTTTCAGTGTAGAGTAAAGAGGATCAGAAACACACACTAATCGAGAAGAATGCTTCAATTAGAACAAGTGACTTCTGAAATGTTTTGGTGTAAATTAACACAGCGTCTCGTTTTCACACGTTAAATGTTTTCCGTTCCTTGTTTGTTGCAGGAATGAGTCCCCGACCTTGACCTAGAACGAGGAGGTGTTTGGCGGACGGAGCGAGTGTTGCGGTCGCCTCTGTTTACCTCGTTTCAAATCTGGAGTGCATGATGAATGAAGGGCTCTAAATGGCTCTGATCTAGATAACACATCCTGCAGCAGCAGCGGCAGCAGCAGCGGCCAGGTGGAAAGGCATGCAGAGTAATGCTGGTAGATGAGCTCAGAGGTCGGGAAACAAAGGAATGCTACAAGGAAGTTGTGTTTTGGTTGATATTTTTGTTGTAATCAGTTTATGCTGATTTCCTGTGTTTAGTGATGTGCAGTGCTATGTCTTTAAAAAGGCTTGACGTGTCTTTTCTGTGAAGATTGACCAATGTACCAATCTCTGGATGTCACTTTTATTGAACATACTTTGCATTGCATTAGTAAGGAGTGAGGACGTTTGTATCTGTCAGAAGACTACAAGTAGAAACATGTATATATAATGATAGCCCTATTATGCTTTATGGACTTTTCCCTTTCCTGTTGTGTGTTATGTTTTAGTGCATGATAATGGTCTGTGAAAGGTTAAAATCCAAAGTTCCTTCCAAAGCGAGTTTCTCTCCCACACACTCTACCCCTGTTTATTTCTGGAACAAAGTGACATCACTATGTAACACTCACATTTCTATTGGCTAGCACTCCAACACATGTGAAAAGCCAAGGGGCGGGACATCTCTAAGCGCTTGAATGAGCAGAATATGTCGTCTGTAACCGGATACAGACTGCATCATTGGTTGACCTTTGCAATCATCAACTGATAATCAAAAGTACACGAGGTAAAGCAAAACTAAAAATTACTTTTTACCAACCTCAAATGGTATCTTGCCCACAGTATTGATAATGTAAGTCGCTTTGGATAAAAGCATCTAACAAGTAAAGTAATGTAATGTATCTAGACAACAAAAAACTAAAAACATATACATTCAAAATGATAAATCTTGATAGAATCGACACACATTTGAAGTAATTTGTTAGAGAAAAAGTGTTTGATAGAAACCTCATGCCAACTGAAAAAGCCTTTTTCAAAACAACCCATTTAATTTCCACATCATGATCATAGTGTACTGAGGACCCATGAATCCTATCATGTGACCTAACTTACCTGTGCCTAATACCTGGAGGGCATTTCTCTATGCTGGCAAACTAGTATTACGTAAAACTACGTATTATTATTTGTAATAACCCTAATCCCCTATAACCCTAACCCTCTCTTCGTAGAGCATAGGATATTATTTGTCGAGTCGTGAATCTTTCCTTAATTCAGACTTTGAATTGCCTGAACTTAACCAGACTTCGGAAATACGTGACAGCTCATATCGTAATGTCCTCATAAATTATGATTATTCTTTCAAAAGGGCTTGAGGATGTGTTGGCCTTCCTTCAGCCATGGCACAAGGAACATTTTGATTCAGAAGGAGCCACTCCAGAAGGCCCTGGGGCAACTCAAACAAAACACACCTCTCCCTGTTAACCAACGAATTAGCAACAATAATGCAGACAGAAAACGCAGAAGCATAGAAAACAAGAGAGGGAGAGGTGGATCAATGAGAGGGTCAGAAAGCGGCAAGGAGCCGGCAGACCTGGAGACGTCCTGAAGAAAAGTCATATTCAACCCGAGGCTAGAGAATAATTTCCCTTTCCCTCAGATCAGTTTAAAAAATCTCCTGCTGTCAGAGCTTGGCAGATTTATACAAATTAATGGCCTTTAGTTGAAAATCTCCCAGCGCTTGGGTTATTAATTGTTAAAGTGCATACATTAACAAAATGAGCAAAAAGTCATTTTAATTTTCATAAATTATCTCAAGCCAAAAAAAAACGTTGTGGGTGAGAGGGATTGTTGGCGTGGCCTTTATACGGGCTGAGTGTGATACTTTAAGGACAACGCAATGCGGGGAGGATGATAACAGACGGAACAGAGAGAATTAAGTTTAAAGACGAGTGATGAATTTATGATTTAAAACCTCATTGTCCTCTTTCTGCTTCCTTATTTGTCCTGCCGTTCTTTCTTTAATTCTCCGTGTGTGGAAGCGATTTAAAGCAACACAACCAGGATAGTCCATCTCTGTCTTTGCCATTGTGTGTGTGTGTGTGTGTGTGTGTGTGTGTGTGTGTGTGTGTGTGTGTGTGTGTGTGTGTGTGTGTGTGTGTGTGTGTGTGTGTGTGTGTGTGTGTGTGTGTGTGTGTGTGTGTGTGTGTGTGTGGCCTAGCATTACTATACTTGTGGGGACCTACATCTGTTTACACAGTCACGTGTGGGGACTTGCCTCCCTTATGGGGACATAATGGAGGTCCCCATAAGGGGGATCATTAATTTTAGGGTGACAACTTGGTTAGGATTAGGCATGTGTTGGTTATGGTTAAGGTTAGGATAAGTCTCCAGCATGAAAGTCAATGTAATGTCCCCTGAGGTGATGTATACATGGTGTGTGTGTGTGTGTGTGTGTGTGTGTGTGTGTGTGTGTGTGTGTGTGTGTGTGTGTGTGTGTGTGTGTGTGTGTGTGTGTGTGTGTGTGTGTGTGTGTGTGTGTGTGTGTGTGTGTGTGTGTGTGTGTGTGTGTGTGTGTGTGTGTGTGTGTGTGTGTGTGTGTGTGTGTGTGTGTGTGTGTGTGTGTGTGTGTGTGAGAGAGAATTAGGTATAGTTGTGTAGCTAGGTCCTGACAGGTCTGGTATCTCAGTCCTGTCTGCAGTCTGAGATGAGATTTTAAATACGGACCAACATTCAGCTGAGCCTTCACTTAAGTCTCCGTCTCTCAAAAAGAGAAGAAAGGCGTTGTTAAAAAGTTGTATTAGATATTTGGTGGCACGGCATATACATTTAGTTCTACACTTTACAAAAAGACAGCTGGACTAACATTTGACGTGTTGCTTTCTAATATTTGCATATAATGAGAACACATTTAAGGGTAATAAATCAACTTAATAGTGTCTTAATTAATTGTTTCATAATGCATGGGTTTCAGTCTGTATGCTAACCCTAACCATACAGTATAGCTACCATACAGGTGTCAGGGTGGTATCAATCTTCTCATACATGTTGTTTGCCTTGTTCAGCAAGTCAAATGAAATCCCATCCTCAAAGGTGGTTGAGTTCAACCTTTTTTTGTAATAAAGTATATACATAATTGTTTTGTGATTAGCTACATTTAGTTTTGTTAGCTTGCAAATCGATGCCCATATCATAAAAAGTACATACTGGTTTATGAAATGGCATATTACCACCTTCAGTTTCCATTGATATCGATCAAAACACGTGCACTGTAGTGATGTGATGAATGCACAGTAGAAAGAACAATTCCATTTGGGTTCAGTGAACCACACGTTTACAAGGAAGTCTGACCAACTATCTGTCATGACAGTAGACCTGTCATGACAGATAGTTATACATATATATATTTAAATTCAAGCAGCTGTGTTACTTTAAGCCTTGTAAAAACTTTATAAATGTGTTTATTTTCCAATTAAGTGTAATTAATACTTATTCTGTTATACAGTATTTCTCATAATTTCTGTGAACTTTTATGCCATACTCTGTAAACGTTTCAATTTAAATGACATCATAGTACGGTGGCAGACAGGTGCAAACCCTTTACAAAGGCCCAAACATTTTCCATTGGGAGAAATGCGCCTCCCGTTCAAAACGATGATGTAAATGGAGAAACATCTTCACCAAATTGACAACACATGCGCTGCATTATATTCAGAAAATATTGACCAACTTGAGGAAACATGCTTAGCGTTTACTAAAAACGCTGTATAAACACAATGCTGCAAATAAAAACCGCTGATGCACAGAGCTGGGACCCGGACTCTGGGATTATAAAGTTTGCCAACTGTCACTGTTGGTGGAAACTTCCCTAACATGTTAACCGGCTTATTTTAACAACGTGAACGCGTCATTCCTTGGATATTATGCAGATCTGCTACAGCATCGTTACAGCTTTAATTTTAAAACCACTATACTATTCTTCAAATGGAAGTGTTTTGGGTCGTTGCGCATTTGCACCGTAATATATTTTAATTACGGTAGTAGCTTTATAAATGAATGCAAGGACATTTTATTAAGACAAGTCTTTTCTTGCACATACCTTTGGAGTATTTGTCTCTAAACTCAAGCTATTTCTCCTTCGAAATACACACACACACACACACACACACACACACACACACACACACACACACACACACACACACACACACACACACACTCTGGTCTGAGTGATGGGTACTTGAGGTGTCACTGGTCCTACTGGGGGAGGATAGAGAAATAGAGGGGCAGGCGGAGAGCAGGATGAGATGTTATTTCCTAAATTTGGCCCCTAGGACAAAGGAGCGGCATGTTTGATATTCATCCATCCGCCGGTGGCAGACTGGCGGGGGAGCCTGTGAAAATCTATTCACTATGATAATGAACAAATTGTCATACATTGGGCTCTGTCTCCCCTTGACAGTGATAGTTATCAAAGAGAGAGATCGAGGCAAAGGGCGAGTGTGTGCGTGCTCCACGTGCCTCCCAGATTGTCTCCGTTCCGGAGCAGTGGCTGTCGTTAGAGAGACGAGCCTCCTGGCAGGAAGCTCCTGTCATGTCACAGCCTCACACTTAAACGCTGTCACACCTGATTGATACGTACAGCGCTGCGTTTGTTTGTGCATGTGTCAAGATAAATTGTTTTGATCACAATATTTAATTATACAGCCGTTTCTTCCACTACCTGCGGAACATTGTGGGATTTTTCTCCATCATTCATATCAGCAATCAATAGATAGGATGTTGTTTTCCTAAGGGAAGACCGCAGAAGACCATTTCCCTTTTTAAGTCATGAATTTAGATTTATTTTACCATACAAAGGCAAATAAAAAAAGGTGGCGCTCGGGTGATTTTAAAGGTCAAATGTCATGGCTTTTATGGTTTCATACTAAGATCTAGGTTGCGGTCGAACTGTCAATGTGGTGGCAGCCATGATACGAGCTATTTGGATTCTCTAGATCGAGATCAGTGTTTCTCAAACTGTTTCATACCAAGGACCACTTAACCAATAAAAAAACACTCGCGGACCACCTAACTCCACAAATATCAAAAGACACATTGTTTTTCTAGAGCAGATTACAAGTCGCCTGAAAATGGTACAAACAAGTGGCAACCTGTGTGATGAAGGTGTTGCGCTGGGCTATATCATGCAATCGAAAGTGAAACTTAACCTCGCTCCATTGCGGAGATATTCCCGCGAGAGTACGGAAAACTCAAATGTATTTATTTATTTCAAATGTGAAATGTTACCGATATACTCACGGACCACTAGGGGGCGCTCACGGACCACCAGTTGTCTGCGGACCACACTTTGAGAAGCACTGATCTAGATGATAATAAGGAGCTTCAATACCTCCTTTAAAATCCCCTTTAGCTTAGGATACACTTGACCATCCTTTACAATAGGATTTACATTTACAGTGACACAACATTCGGACGTTTGCGGAAACAACCGATCGTGAATGAGAAATGCAGCTCATGTAAGTTACGGTCCTTATTAAGCATTTTACAACTTATGCCATAACTTGCTCAAGTGTTTTATATGTTTTGAACTTTCAACACTATATCAAACCAAACGGCCGAATATGACGTGTATTACTATGAAATGATCAAATAAAGTTTAACAGTTTTCACTGAGTTGTGTTGGGTTTCTAAAACGTTTTAAAACATTGTGTTTGAATGGTGATAAACAAATATTTGGTTGTGTATGCCTAGCAACTTCTGCAAATATTGCATTACATTTTAAATGTAAAATACTTTTGTTGACAATTTGACAGCAACAAAAGAAACAGTAGTATTGTATTTGTTTTCCATGATACTGTACATGTAAGGCATTCAAAGTCAAGTTAGCACACACACGGAAACTCAATGCATTACGATATAAGTGATTTAATGTCTAGTAATTAGGAGTTAGAGAAATAGGGTCATAAAAGATGTTTTCTGGCAACATAGATGTACTAAACTTCTCTGATATGATAAAAATAGACATCAAGTGCATTACGATGTCACTCATTTAATGTCCCCATCAAAAGTGTGTCAGCTGTTATGTAATTTGCATGCAATTAGCATATAGATGCCCACGGGGCCGAGGTCACCCGGAGTGAGAAGAAGAACATGTTGCTGGATCGGATCACATCTCACATTCAGCGCGGAGACAAGGTGCTCACTGGAGGGATTCTTTAATTGGACAGGGCAGATTGTACTTTACCTGAGGACGCCTTAAATCATCTATGCTGGATAAGGTGTACAGTTGAGTCTGGACTTAGTGAACTATGAAAAGGTTTGAAAAGGAGGGCAAACATGTATGTAGAAGTTATATCAATAGTATGATTTAAGATTTATAGAAAGAGTCCTGAGAGAGATGCGTAACATTTGGACACTTGAAAGTCAACATTTTGGTTAAAGGGGACAGTTTGGACGAATACTGTGAACATATTACTTTTGATGTGATTTTGGAAGATTTCTGCTTGATTGTTGACGCAGCTAATGGAATTATTGTTGTCGGTATATCAAATCTCACTTGGGAAAAAGTGTAATGGCTCTCTGTCTCTTTAAATGAAATGCAGGTGGAAACTTCTCTAAAATGTTAACCGGCTTATTTTAACAACGTGAACGCGTCATTCCTTGGATATTATGCAGATCTGCTACAGCATCGTTACAGCTTTTATTTGAAAACCTCTATACTATTCTTCAAATGGAAGTGTTTTGGGTCATTGCGCATTTTATAACAAGCATGTGATGTCAAAATGAGAGACTCCACACCTGCACTATACATGTTTGTAAAGATTGAAAGGGCTTTTTACAAGGAAAGAAAATTCCTTTCAAGGATTCTTACCACAGGTAACAAGGGTTCTCATTCATAACACTCCGTCCGATATCTCACTATGGGATGCGCCTCATCGCGGAGCAAACTGAAGCATTAATCTCATTACGCCAATCCTGATTGGCTGGTGATCTTGACGTCAGCGTCAGGGAATCCACCCCCTACAAGTAGCCTGCGCTACGTCGCATGCATCATTCAAACACCTCTTCTCGCTTCAGAGCACATCTCTATGGTAGCCGGGCTAGCTTAACAGTCCACAGACTGAACCAAATCTAAATTTCGGTCGACGGGTGCTCGCCGGGTACCCTTCCTGCTTAGCAAGAAGACTGCTAATACTAACACACCAGTTAGTATTATAATCGACCTCGCTGTTTCTTCCTCGGGAATTAAGGTAAGGTTTTGATTTTTTCAAGCTAGCAACACACCTGTCGCTAGCTTGCTTTCCCTCACTACAGACACCACGGTAGCGAGGACGTTTCTCTTTTCTCTTTCTCACGGAGGAGGAAAGGATTAAAAGAATATTAACACCACAGTTAATATTCTTTGAGAAAAAAGACCTACACCGTCCTCTTTTTCTCCGGATTAAAGAAAGGTTGGTAACACTTTTTTTCTCGACGACGTACCTGTTACGAGCGGGTCCTCTCCACGCCACGCGGCGAACAAGATGGACGCCTCTCTCCCTCACACCAGAGGAGTCAGGGACTCGGAGGCTCGACTCGGAGGCTGTGGGTTGAAAATATCAGGCACAGACTCACACCAGGTCTGCTCGTCCTGCCTCGGGCTGGAACACGCCCAGGAGGCTATTGACAACCCCGGCTCGTGCGGGCATTGTGCCCGTTTCACCATAAAGAGCCTCCGCCGACAGTTAGCACGCCAAGCTAGCTTGTCGGGACAGGACCCCCTCATGTCCGTTGATTTGCTGGCTGGCAATCAAGACGCGGGGGCGTCCGCCGCAGAGATTGAGCCCCACACTGTGTCGGTCTGGGGCTCATCAACAGCGGCAGCTGCAGAACCGGAGTCCCGCGCCGTATCAGGCTGGGACCCGGTGGCGGCAAGAGACGCGGGAACGGAGCCCCACGTTTTACCAAGCTGAGGCTCCCGGCTAGACCTCACCATGGTTTCGCCCGCGGAGGATGTCCTGGAATTGGATTACATGGAGGACGAAGAGGATGCCTCTGAGTTCCTCCTGTCTGATTCGGATGAGCAAGAAGACGATATCTTCATGTCATCGGCTCAAGCTGCAAAGCCGGGAGCGATGGCTGCTCTCCCGGGCGATAGCACACCAGCTTTGCCCTGTCTGAGCATGGACCTGCAGGCCGTGTGTCAGCGTGCCGCGTCCAGGCGAGACATCCCGTGGCCCGAAATGGCCAAGGAGACCTCCAGGTCCCGTTACGAGGGGAAACATTTTCCCCAAGCAACGGGGAAAAAGAGACAACGAGGACAAAGAGGCAACGAGGACCAAGAGGCAACTCCTTCCGGTCTTCCCGGAGATGTTGGATGAGGTGTCGGTCTCGTGGAGAGACCGGCCCTAGACTGCTCCGCATACCGCCTATGGAACCGCTGGTTCAACCAAGCAGGAACCCCACGCTGCCAGCGAAGGCGGACCGATTTCAGTCGACCATGACTGAACGGTCCTACAGAGCCGCAGCGTTGTCCGCAAGGGCTCTGAACGTTTCCTCACTGCTAACCGCATACCAAGCGGAGCTCTGTGAGGATCTGTCGAGCAATCCTGGACCGGCCGTTCTGGATGAGATGGCCGCGGTCACAGACATTTGTCTTTTGTCTCCGTGTCCAACGCTGCGCCGTCCAAGCAAGGCAATGGGGATCATGGTGGTGCAGGAAAGAGCTAGATGGCTCAACCTCACCAACCTCACCAACCTCCCAGACCGGGAAAAGGAGGATGTGCTTGACATGCCCATCGTTCCCGAGGGGATTTTCGGCTCCGCTCTCGCCTCCATGAAGAGGAGATGCGAGTCGAAAAAGAAGGAGGATGAGGCCCTCCACCTCTGCCTCCCTCGAAGGGTCCAGCCGCTGCCTTCACAGCGGCAGTCCTTCGACCAAGCGGCCTCGAACCCTGCTCGGTTCAAAATACCCAAACAGCAGAGGTCGCAGCCCGCCCCGAGTCCCCAGCCCAGGCAGGAGACGAGGTCGAGTTGGCCTAGAAAATATCCGGTCCCGGCTGCAGCCCAGCCGCAGCCGACCCAGAATTTCGGCCAGCAGTCGAGGAAGAAGAAGCGAGCGGCCTGACAGCCCCTCCTTCTCTCCTCTGTGACAGAGCTGGAATTCCACGGTTCCCCAGCTCTAGATGTCTTCCCGCCGCCTCGAGAGATGCCTCAACACCATCCTCAAGTCCGCAAAAATGTCACAAGTTTGTTGTTGTTTCTAAAATAAACCATTTTCCGCTTTCGCATCCAGGCTTCAAGCCAAGGGCGCAGCTCAAAAAAATGAAAAGAAAAACAATAAAAACAATAAACAGTCCGTCAACTGTTCCCCTTCTGAGAGCAGCTACGGCTTCTCTCAAAAGGCGGATTATAGACGGGTCTGTGAAGGCACCACCGTCACGCGCATGCGCAGTGCCGGCTGGGGCTGTGAAGGCACCACCGTCACGCACATGCGCAGTGCCGGCTGGGGCTGTGAAGGCACCACCGTCACACGCATGCGCAGTATCGGTGGGGATTGTCGACATGGGGCACCACCGTGTTCAGACACTAGAGGGCCCCATAACACAACTAATAGGGACTCAGAGAGTAAGAGACGTGTCATCTCCGCTGACTCTAAGGAGCATACAGTGGAAGATGCTCACAACATCTGCTTGGGGTTTTCAAGACAGTAACACGGAGCTACAGACTCCAATTCGCTGTCACCCCCCCTCGCTTCTCGGGCATTCTGTATTCACAAGCCCGGGGAGAGTCAGCCCATATTCTAGAGAGAGAGATTCTCTCACTTCTAGAAAAGAGGGCTATATCTATAGTACCCGCCGAGCAGAGTCAGATTACGCAGACAAATGTCCTCGTAAAGCACCTGCTCAACCTGGGTTTCATAATAAACACAGAAAAGAGCATGTTGTGCCCAGCACAGACGGTACTCTTCCTGGGTTTACACCTGAACTCGTTGCCCTTTACAGCCCGCCTGTCAATGGCACTACATCACTGGCCGCACCCGACTTTTCTAGTATGGGGCGTGCCTATGGGTGCTGTCCTTTCACGGAAGGTGGTCACCACGGACGCATGTCTGATAGGCTGGGGAGGTATTTACGGAGGTCGTCCGGTGAGGGGTCTCCGGAACAGAGACCTCCAGCGGGCGCACATAAATTACCTGGAGCTTTTAGCGGTGTTCCTCACTCTAAAACGCTTTCTGCCTTTTCTCAGAGGACATCATGTCCTCGTGAGGACAGATAACACGACCACAATATCGTGTATAAACCGCCAAGGGGGTTTGCGTTCTCTCCAGTTACAAATGCTGGCACGCAAACTGATCTTATGGAGCGGCAGACGTCTCCTCTCTCTGAGAGCAACACACGTACCAGGAGTGATGAACCTCGGGGCAGTGCTACTGTCCAGAGGTGCACCACTTTATGCAGACTGGACTCTACATCCAAGGATTGTGAGCCAGCTGTGGGTGCGTTACGGCAGAGCCGCGGTAGATCTGTTCGCATCAAAAGAAAATGCTCAATGTCAACTGTTCTTTTCAATGCGCGATTTAAACGCACTGTTAGGCGTGGACGCGCTCGTGCACGATTGGCCTCCGGTCCTTCTGTACGCGTTCCCACCCCTGGCTCTGATACCCCCAACTCTGGCCAGAGTGAAGGTACAATGCCACACTCTTATCCTGATAGCTCCGCCCTGGCCCGCAATGTACGAGCTGGCGGAGATATATCAGCTGCTGTGAGGGCAGCCATGGCAGCCCCCACTACGCAGGGACATACTGTCTCAGGCGGGGGGGGCGATCTTTCACCCACGCCCAGAGCGCTGGGCACTATGGGCCTGACCCGTGAGTGGTACAATCTGAATACAGTGGGACTCCCTCAGAAGGTGATAAACACTATTCAGAGTGCGAGAGCTTCCTCCACCAGGTCTCTTTACGACTGTAAGTGGAGGGTGTTTGAGGAGTGGTGCCTTCAAGAAGGACACATCTCCTTTCAATGTCCTGTCGGGGTGATTTTATCATTCCTACAGGACTTGATCGATAAACACAGAGCTTTCTCTCCGATCAAAGTGTACCTGGCTGCTATTGCTGCATGCCATGTGGGCTTTGAGGGAAAGACGGCTAGCCAACATCCTTTGGTCTGCCATTTTATGAAAGGGGCTCGCAGGCTCCTCCCTGTCTCCAGGTCACTGGTGCCCTTATGGGACTTGGCAGTGGTTTTAGATGGTCTCAACCTGACCCCATTTGAACCCCTGGAAGGAGTTGACATGAAGCACTTGTCACTCAAGACAGTGCTGTTACTGGCTCTGGCATCTGCCAAGCGAGTCAGTGACATTCATGCGCTCTCTGTACATCCTTCATGCACTCAGTTCGCCCCAGGGCAAACAAGAGTGTTGTTGAAGCCCAACCCTGCCTTTATACCAAAGGTGGTTGGTTCGTGTACCCCAATTGACATTGAGGCATTTCCTCCGCCGCTGTGTCCCTCCGGGGAGCAGCAGCAGGATCTGTTGTGTCCAGTCCATGCTTTACGCACCTTTATGGACAGATCAAAAGAGTTTCGTCATAATGACCAACTCTTTGTGTCCTGGGCTAACCCTCAAAGGGCAAGCCCGTTACTAAGCAACGGCTCTCCCAATGGATTGTGGCGGCAATTGCTTTGGCCTATACGAGTCAGGGGTTGCAGGCACCTTCGGCTCTGCGGGCTCACTCGACTCGGGGCCTGGCTACATCCTGGGCTTTGTTCAAGGGTGTTTCCATCCAAGACATCTGTGCAGCGGCGAGCTGGTCCTCGCCGCTCACTTTTGTCCGCTTTTACAGGCTAGACGTCTCCGCTCCAAGCGTGGCCCGAGCAGTGCTGGGCACCTGGTTGAGTCAGAGCTCTACCTGTTAAGTTCTGGTTGGTTTGGTGATTTTCGAGATAAGCTCGTCTGGCAATACGGGAGCTACAATTTCCCATAGTGAGACATCGAACGGAGTGTTATGAATGAGAACTATAGGTTACTTACGTAACCCCAGTTCTCAGAGTAACATGTAGTGAGATGTCTCACCAGACGGCCCTCCTTGCTATGGTGAAGCGAGAAGAGGTGCTTATTTTGAATGACGCATGCGACGTAGCGCAAGCTACTTATAGGGGGTGGATTCCCTGACGCTGACGTCAAGATCACCAGCCAATCAGGATTGGTGTAATGAGATTAATGCTTCTGTTTGCGCCGCGATGAGGCGCATCTCATAGTGAGACATCTCACTACATGTTACTCTGAGACCTGGTGTTACGTAAGTAACCTATAGTTCAATAAATTGCTGTGTGCCTTTGAATATTATATGTATCAAATGTCAAAACCAAAAACTCATGTTTTATAATAAACGTGTTGATACCATACAGCATGTTATCTGATCATGACCATACTTACCAAATCAACAAAGTGCTAGAGAATGCAAAGTTACAAAATTCGTCAAAAATATGCTTTGTGGCTTTTTAAGGGGAGTTGGTTAAAGCATACTGATTCCTCAACAGTCATCATTACATCTGGCAAGCAGGTAATGATGTTTCTGTCTGTCCGTCTTTTTACCTATTTGTTGTATGTCTGCATAATTACAGAAAAACAACTGGACTGACCATTATAAAACTTTAGGAAGCATGAGCTAAGGAAGAACACAGTGAATTGTGGAATGGATCCAAATCACGGGTCTGATATCATTGGAAGAGAGGGTATTTCTGCTGTATTCTTGTAAACACCCCTCAGGTTGGAAACAGTCAATGAAAATGTTGTTACAGGACTTGCAGTGTTGACATTAAATAACGCAAAGAAACATGGTTGACATCCGTAAATCTAGGGTTGATTGAACTGAGCAATACAATACAACACCTTCTGACTACCCAACTCAGAAAATGAGACAGCCAGAGCAGCAGGTGAAGGCACCATTAGCCTTGATAGAGCTCTGCCATGTTTGAGTGCAATTCGAATTCAGACATAGTTTATTTTGGGCTCAATGGTTATATCCATTAGAAAGAGATATGGCAGGACCTCAGGATAGAGAGAGGGATCCGGGGTCAGAGTCAAACCATGTAAAATGCTCTTACATGGTTAGCATTTTTGACGCCTATAGGCTACTACAATGTAGACATATTTTAAAGTGATCTCTTCCTGTGGTTGTACATCAAAAGTAGGAATAGTGAAACAAGAAAAACAGAACAATTTAAACATGCGTTGCCTAGCCAGCGGTCTCTCTGAAGGGGAGGTGATCAGTCACTCGCAAAAACAAGCGCCCCTAAACAGAAATCTTTGACACCGCTCTGATCTGCTTAACAGACAAACGACAGGAGAAACAATAGCTTGCAGCGCTCTACCTGCATAGAAAGGCAGTGGGTGAGGGATGTAGAGGAGGGGAGGGCGCAGTCACTGATATACATGCCGTGCCCTTAAGGAGATGACGGCCCCTGTCACATGGCAGAGGGCCCCGCGACACGCCGGGATATAAATCTACACAGGAGATAAAGAAAGTACATGATGAATTAAGCCGGTGCATATAAATTCTTAAGAGCCTCCATTTTAATGCCGGTCATTATTCAACAAATTTTTCTAAGAAATGCCACATGGGCAGGAACAAGTAATTAGGGGGAGAAAAGTGAAACTGTCACCCGTAATGGTTTACTCCGCCGCCTCACCTTATCAGGGGGAAGGAGAGAGAGAGGGAGCTCCATGGGGCCGTGCTGTAGCTACCTAACTGCCATTAGGCCAATTCTGAAGACTAAGTGTTCGGGTGCTGCAAATCTACCCCGTCCTGCATTCAAAGCATTGTTAAAGGGGATGTTGTTTTCCTTACCTGCTCTTCTATCTGTCTCCCTCTCCCCTCTTTTTTTTTCCTCCTCTCACAAATCGGCCAAGGCCTCAATAAATCTGTGGTCACAGGGGATATTGTTAGTGTTGGCCAAAGTACTATTAAAATGAAGGGGGGAAATTTATGGATGACACTTTGTAACAATTAATCAGGAAATGTTGATTAATAAAGTTGGTCGGTTATTCTCCTGAAACCGAGGGAGTCTACGCCACATTGTCAGGCTGATCATTTTATTCATTATTTTTGATTAATGTACCCAGATACCCTGACTCTAAGAGAAGAGGAAAAGAAGGGAAAATATATATATATATATAGTTGGGGTGGGGAGGGGGGGGGGGCGCTTCTCCTCTATGCAAAATCATAAATAGTGAATGAGTGTGTATACTGGTATAACCTTGGCCATGGCAAAGAGATTCGAGGAGAGGGTGCAAGGAGGGGGGGGGGGGGTTGAATGTGCGCATTCAGCAAAATAAACTGCAAGTGGGGATTAAGGAAACAAAATGGGAGGGGGGGGGGCAGTTGATGAACATCACCTCTCTGGACCTGTCCGTCTTCGGCGGACACCCGTGATTAATTAGTTTGTTTAGATACTCAATTAGCTCAGCCATGCAGAGAAAGGCATGGAAAGTGTGTGTTTGTGTGTGTGTGTGTGTGTGAAAGCGAGGGTGGAGGGATGAAGGGTCAGAGAGTGGAGACGTAGGGAGGGGGGGTGAGGAAAAAAGAAACAAAGAGAGGAGGGGGTTGAAGGAGTGAGAGATGGAAAACTGCGATATGTGAGCAAACTCAGGGAAAAGTGAAGATTCCTTAGGTATGTTTCCAGCACTTGATGCAGATAATTCTCTTGTGGTGGTTTGAAGATTTTATCAGGGGTTTGCAAACTTTCTTACACCAGGGATTCCCAAAATGCTGCATTGCCTTCCTGCTGTTGCATCGATAAAACACAAATGATCATCCACCCGCATTCTGTTGGTAGGATACAACAAAGATATGTACAAGAAACAAAGGAGAACAAGTAGTTATGTTGTGTTTCTGCTCAAATGAGAAGCAGTTATCTAATACAATTTGTATTCGAGATCAAGGTAGAGGCAACCTGCCAGTCCACATCAAGTTCAATAATGTTCTCTTTGGCCTTAAAGTCAAAGTTTGTTCTAACTAATTGAAATCAAGATCTGGGAGATCAGGTAAATAGATGCTCTTCGACTTGCCACCATCGTATTATGAAAGGTTATACAAACCAACGGAAAAGAGAATTCACTGTTTAGTGTTGACATGTTGGGCCTCCTGTGCTTACTTAACAAAATGAGATGATTATCACACAACGGAAAATATTTTAATTAAAGAAAAGCGTGAATCCGGGGTGGACTGTTAAAAGGTTTGCTATATGTACAGAAATCTGTAGGCCATGTTGGACATCATCAGTTACCAGGTTGACCACATGTTCCATTTGCATGTAGCATAGAATATATAGGTTACTTACGTAACCCCAGTACTCAGAGTAACATGAAGTGAGATGTCTCACTATGGGATGCGCCTCAACGCGTATGCAAACAGAAGCATCAATCTCATTACACCAATCCTGATTGGCTGGTGATCTTGACATCAACGTCAGGGAATCCACCCACCCTTTAAGTAGCTTGCGCTACGACGCAGCGTCATTAAAAATAAGCACCTCTTCTCGCTTCGCCATAGCCAAGAAGGGCCGTCTGGTGAGACATCTCACTTCATGTTACTCTGAATACTGGGGTTACGTAAGTAACCTATAGTTCTCATTCATAACACTCCGTTTGATGTCTCACTATGGGATATTGAAACTCCCGTATTGCTAGACATGCTTATCTCGAAAATCACCAAAACAACCAGAACTTAACAGGGAGAACTCTGTCTCAACACGGGACTCAGCACTGCGCGGGCCACACTTGGAGCAGAGACATCTAGCCTGTAAAAGCGGACAAAAGTGAGCGGCGAGGACCAGCTCGCTGCTGCACAAATATCTTGGATGGAAACACCCTTGAACAAAGCCCAGGATGTAGCCAGTCCACGAGTAGAATGGCACGCAGGCCCGTTGGTGCCTGCAAACCCTGACTCGTATAAGCCAGAGCAATCGCTTCCACAATCCAGTGGGAGAGCCGTTGCCTGGTAACGGGCTTGCCCTTCTGAGGGTTAGCCCAGGATATAAAGAGTTGGTCATTACAAAAAAACCTTTTGACCTGTCCATATAGATGCATAAAGCACGAACTGGACACAGCAAATTCGGCCGCTGTTCCTCAGAGGAACACAGCGGCGGAGGAAATGCCACAATGTCAATGGGGGTACATGAGCCAACCACCTTAGGTATAAAGGCAGGGTTGGGCTTCAGCAACACTCTCGTTTTCCCCGGGACAAACTGAGTGCATGCAGGATGTACAGAGAGCGCATGAATGTCACTAACTCGCTTGGCAGATGCCAGAGCCAGTAACAGCACTGTCTTCAGTGACAGGTGTTTCATGTCAGCTTCTTCCAGGGGTTCAAATGGAGGTTGAGTGAGCCCATCTAAAACCACTGCCAAGTCCCATAAGGACACCAGTGACCTGGAAACAGGGAGGAGCCTGCGAGCCCCTTTCATAAAACGGCAGACCAAAGGATGTTGGCTAGCCGTCTTTCCCTCAAAGCCCACAGGGCATGCAGCAATAGCAGCCAGGTACACTTTGATCGTAGAGAAAGCTCTGTGTTTATCAATTAAGTCCTGTAGAAATGATAAAATCACCCCGACAGGATATTGACAAGAGATGTGTCCTTCTTGAAGGCACCACTCCTCAAACACCCTCCACTTACAGTCATAGAGACACCTGGTGGAGGAAGCTCTCGCACTCTGAATAGTGTTTATCACCTTCTGAGGGAGCCCCACTGTATTCAGATTGTACCACTCACGGGCCAGGCCCATAGTTCCAACCGCTCTGGGTGTGGGTGAAAGATCCCCCCCCCCCCCCGCCTGAGACAGTATGTCCCTGTGTAGTGGGAGCTGCCATGGCTGCCCACACAGCAGCTGATATATCTCCGCCAGCCAGTACATTACAGGCCAGTGCGGAGCAATCAGGATAAGTGTGTGGCGTTGTTCTCTCACTCTGGCCAGAGTTGGGGGTATCAGAGCCAGGGGTGGGAACGCGTACAGAAGGACCGGAGGCCAAATTCAGGCGTAGGCCCAGGAAGAGTACAGTCTGGGCTGGAGACAACATGCTCTTTTCTGTGTTTATTACAAAACCCAGGTCGAGCAGGTGTTTTACGAGGACATCCGTTTGCGTAATAGCCTCTTGCTCCGACTGTGCGGGAAGGAGCCAATCGTCCAGATAAGTTGCCAGGTGAATACCCTGTTGTCTTAACGGGGCTATCGCGGCTTCCGTACACCGTACAAACACTCGCGGGCTGAGAGACAGACCGAAGGGAAGTACTCTGTACTCGTAACAGACACCCTGAAAGGCGAACCTCAGATAATTCCTGTGTGGGTAATATACTGGGATGTGGAAATACGCATCTTTCAGGTCGACTGATGTGAACCAGTCGTTTTGGCGCACTAGACGCAACAGAGATGTGTGAGTGAGCATTCTGAATTTGTATCTTTTGAGATATTTGTTCAGAGCTCTCAAACCTAGTATAGGCCGAATTCCGTTCCCTCCCCGTTTGGGAACGAGGAAATACTTGGAATAAAAGCCGCTCTGACTCTGTTCGGCGGGTATTATCGATATAGCCTTCTTTTCTAGTAGCGAGAAAATCGCTTGCTCTAGAATATGGGCCGACTCTCCCCGGGCCTGTGAATACAGAATGCCCGAGAAGTGAGGGGGGGTGACAGCGAATTGGAGCCTGTAGCCCCGTGTTACTGTCTTGAAAACCCAAGCAGAATCTGTGAGCATCCTCCACTTTTCGCTTCTCAAAGCGAGCGGAGATGTCACAGCTCTGTCGTCTGCCCTCAGTGTCTCTATGTGTTGTGTTATGGGGCCCTCTAGTGTCTGAACACGGTGATACCCCAGGTTGACAACCCCGGCCGACACTGCGCATGCGCGTGGCGGTGGTGCCTTCACAATCCCGTCTATTGTCCGCCTTTTGAGAGAGGCCGTAGCCGCTCTCAAAAGAGGGGGAGACGACAGACTGTTTATTGTTTTTATTGTTTTTCTTTTCATTTTTATTGACTGCGCCCTTGGCTTCAAGCCTGGAAACGACAGTGGAAAATGATTTATTTTGAAACAACAATGATGACATGTGTTTGTGTGACTTAAACAGGCAGCGGGACTTGCTGTCTTCGATGTTAAGTCCATTTCCCTGATTGCGCGAACTTGAGGATGACGTTCTGGCATCACTCGAGGCGGCGGGAAGATGGGGGCATGGTGGCACCCCGAAAACACATGAGCATCCAACACTGGAACGTGCTCTGGAGTTGGGGAACAGGGAACTTCCAGCTCCTTCATCGAGGAGAGGAGAGGAGGCTGTCAGGCCGCCCGCTTCTTCTTCCTCGCCTGGTGGCTGAAAAACTGGGTCGGCTGCGCCTGAGCGGCAGCTGCCGGTACCGGAGATTTTCTTGGCCAGCTCCCCCTTGCCTCGTGCCTGGGCTGGGGACCCGGGACGGGCTGCGGTCTCTGCTGCTTCGGTAGTTTGAACCGGGCAGGACGTGAGACAGCTTGACTGAAGGCCTGCCGCGGGACCATTGGAGATGGCGGCTGGACCCTTCGGGGGAGACAGAGCTGGAGAGCCTCGTCTCCCTTCCTTTTTGACTCGCATCTCAGCTGCATTGAAGCTAGAGTGGAGCCAAATATGCCCTCGGGAACAATAGGCATGTCCAGAACATCCTCTTTTTCCCGGTCTGGAAGGTCCGTCAGGTTGAGCCATCTGGCTCTCTCCTGTACCACCATCATTCCCAGTGCTTTGCCCGTGGCTTGGACTGCACAGCGCTGCACACGGAGGCAGATGTCCGTGATCACTGCAATCTCGTCCCACGTGGCAGGCTCAGGTTTACTCGACATGTCTTCGCAGAGCTCCGCCTGGTAGGCGGTCAGCAGCGAGGAGACGTTGAGTGCCCTGGCGGACAAAGCTGCGGCTTTATAGGCTCGTTCGGTCATCGCTGACTGGAACCGGTCTGCCTTTGCCGGTAGCATGGGGTTCCTGCTCGGTGTCGAAGCCAGCCTCGGTTGGAGGTGGGCTGCCACCAGCGGTTCCATGGGCGGCATGCGCAGGCACCCTGGATTGGGGCCTTGTTGCTAAAGGGACGGTCTCTCCACAAGACCGACACCTCGTCCAGCATCTCCGGAAAGACTGGAAGGAGCTGCCTCATCGTCCTCGCTGCTTGGGGCAAGTTCTTCCCCTCGTAGCGAGATCTGGAGGTCTCCTTGGCCACTTCAGGCCATGGGATGTCCAGCCTGGACGCAGCGCGTTGACACACGGCCTGCAGGTCCATGCTTAGGACGGGCGAAGCTGGTGTGCTCTCGCCCGGGGGTGCGGACATCGCTCCTGGCTTTACAGCCTGAGCCGATGAAACGAAGATGTCATCCTCATCCGACTCAGACAGGAGGAACTCAGAGGTATCCTCTTCGTCCTCCATATAGTCCAACTCCAGGACATCCTCCATGGGTGGAACCATGGTGAGGTCCAATTGGGAGCCCCAGCTTGACACAGCGCGGGGCTCCGCTCTCGTGGCTCTTGCCGCCACCGGGTCCCAGCCTGAAACGGCGTGGGGCTCCGGTTCAGCGGCTGTCGCTGTTGTTGAGCCCCAGTCTGACACAGCACGGGGTTCAATCTCTGCGGCGGACGCCACCATGTCTTGATTGCCGGCCGGCGAATCAGCGGACATGAGGGGGTCCTGTCCCGACAAGCTAGCTTGGCATGCTAACCGTCGGCGGAGGCTCTTAATGGTGAAGCGGGTACAATGCCCGCACGAGCCGGGGTTATCGATAGCCTCCCGGGCGTGTTCCAGCCCGAGGCAGGACGAGCAGACCTGGTGTGAGTCTGTGCCTGAAATCTTAAACCCGCAGCCGCATAGCCGAGCCTCCGAGTCCCTGACTCCTCTGGTGTGAGGGAGAGAAGGGTCCATCTTCGATCGTCGGGGTGTCGGCGTGGAGTGGACACGCTAGTAACAGGTACGTTACTGAGAAAAAAATCCAACCTTGCCGTTAGTCCGAAAGGAAAAAAGGCGACGGTGTAGATTTTATTCTTTAAAGAATATTAACTGGTGTGTTAATACCTTTTTTTTATCTCTGTCTCCTTTGGTGTGAGAGAGAAAAGAGAACGTCCTCTAGAACAAACTAGCACTAGGTATGTTACTAGCTTGAAGAAAAAATCAAACCTTACCGTTATTTCGACAGAAAGAAACGGCGAGGCAGATTACAATATTAACTGGTGTGTTAATATTGCTCAGTCTTCTTGCAAAGCAAAAAAGTAACCGGCAAGCGCCCGTCGACCAAATGTTAGCTTTGGGTTCAGTCTGTGGACCGTTAAGCTTGCCCGGTTACTGATAAATCGAGATGTGCTCTGAAGCGAGAAGAGGTGTTTGAATGACGCTGCGTCGTAGCGCAAGCTACTTAAAGGGTGGGTGGATTCCCTGACGTTGACGTCAAGATCACCAGCCAATCAGGATTGGCGTAATGAGATTGATGCTTCTGTTTGCATACGCATTGAGGCGAATCCCATAGTGAGACATCGAACGGAGTGTTATTGATAAGAACCACAACCAGGGCTGTTTCTAGCTTTGTGGGGTCCCAATGCAAGATGCTGTTTGGGGGCCCTAGGGATTCCAAAGCCTTTAAGATGATCTGTGGAGATGCATCAATCTGTTACACTTTAATAGGAAAACAGGCTAATTTCACGAAAACCAAGCAATTGAAAATTACAAAAAAGGATATTAAAAAGAGAAACAATAAGGCTCCTCTATGTCAATAAATGCAAGAGATGCAGCATTTTCTCAACAATGTTTAATTTACATTTCTCATCTTCCTCAGACGTCACTCATTGGGTGACAGCCCAACAATGATTTGGACTTTATTACCCCAAAAACACAAGCCACAGCTTTGCTATCATTGCAGTTTAGTCGTGTTTATATCCTACATTGGATTTTTAAGCATATAATGCTTCACCAAACACAGGAGGGGGCTTGGCTGTCTACAAATAAAGACGGCTCATTTGAATTCTCCCCAAATATATTGAGGCTGAACCTGAACTTTGAATTCTCTGCTCTCATCATAATCTTGGCGATCTTGTTAAAAATGTGAATGCAGAATTAAAAATACTATGTAACTGGTTTGCAGTTAATACATTATCCCTTAATGTGGTCAAAACAAATTACATGTTATTCAATACAAAGTTTGAGAGTAGAAATGACTGCATTATACAGATTTGCAATACCGAGATAGAAAAAGTTGGTGCATGTACATTTTTAAGACTGCTTGTTGACAAGGTATTTTGTATCATACTAAGAACATTCTTGAAGAAAGAAATAAGTAATAATGAGTAATAACTAACTTGTGTCTAACATAATATTGAATGTGGTGTAGTGAAGTATTTAAAAATACCCCACATTGTACAGGTACAGGACAATCAGACCTTGTTCAACAAAGATCATCAGACAATTGTTTTGTCTTTTAAGGTACAGCCACAGCAGAGAGTCTGAGTTTGAAGAAAACACTCAAATGTTATTTAGTGTTGTTTAATCAATCAATATTTACTGGTCTTGAATTTCCTCACTGGATTACAAAATGCTCGAATCTTATTGTACAGGGACATTATGCAGATTCAATCACATGAAGATGAAAATATAGATTCAGCGATATGTACCATTTTAAGGAAATAAACTGTTAGCGGTATTGACCGAAGCTCCGGCAGCTGTAGCTAGGCGCTGCTCATGAAGACTCAAGTGCTCAATTTGTTACTTTTGCTTTTGTATTAAGAATTGAGCAAGCATATCTTCCTCTTCGAAATCCCAGTTGTACTTCGCTAACACGCAGTGCCTGGGAGGGTGTGTTTGATTGTTCCCACCCGTACCTCATTTATGGACTAGGTCATGTTAGACAAGCAATCCAGTGGTTAGTTTTAGGGTCACCTCCATTGTTTGTTCTTGTATGTATTCACTTTAAGAGAAAGGGATTTCAGAAACAAGTCTCACAAGTTTGGCTCAAGGTAACATTAACACAAGCTAACTCTTGTTAGACTATGTTCCCCCCCTTCTAAACGTAGGAAATGAATGAGAAAAGTATGAACGACTCTTCATAGAGCCACGTCCACACAGCTTTAAAGTTCTAGGAAGCTGAAGCATTAGCATTCGTGCCAACGCCTAGAGGTAGTGTCTAAGGTATTAGAACGTTGGTGTTCTGGAAGGGGTTTAGCATTCGATCAATTCCCTTGGGATGCTATCAAGAACTGTATTACAATCAATAGTGTGTGTGTGTGTGTGTGTGTGTGTGTGTGTGTGTGTGTGTGTGTGTGTGTGTGTGTGTGTGTGTGTGTGTGTGTGTGTGTGTGTGTGTGTGTGTGTGTGTGTGTGTGTGTGTGTGTGTGTGTGTGTGTGTGTGTGTGTGTGTGTGTGTGTGTTTAAGTTTCCAACCCTGCTTCAAAGGTCCATCATACAAGATAGGGGATCTATTGGCAGCTGCTGATAATAACATCCATCATTATGGTTGACTAATTTTTGTCTTTTTGTCCTCTAGGTTGCACTGCCACGTCTACAGTCGCGCAGAATGGGCAGAGGAAACATGATTGGGCCTAGTGTTAATTTCGTCAGCTATTTTTGTATTTAGTTTTAGTCTTAGTTCTGTGTTAAATTTCCTTTTTAGTTTTAGTCATATTTAGTCACCTTCATCCTGTTTTTATTTAGTCAAGTTTTAGTCGACTAAAAGTCTGAGCATTTTAGTCTTATTTTAGTCAAAGAAAACTAATTATTTTAGTCTACTTTTTGTCAATGAAAACTGTTGAGTCTTTTTTAGTCATCAGATTATATACATTTCAGTCAAACTAGTCTAGCCAAAAACCAATCATTTGTCATTTTAGTATATATAAATAAATAAGATTATATCTTGTCCTTATTTGATGAAAAGCACAGGTTGAATGATTAAGAATGCAGCTTTGCAGAGAGTATCTGGTCAGGTTTGTGGTGTTTTTACCAGCTGTGTTATGCATTCGCTTTTTTTTTTAAACAGTTTTTCTCTTCAGAACTTTATTTAAGGTATTTGAATGTAACATTTTAAGACAATGGATTGTCTCACGGGTGAGATGCTTTTTGTGCATTTTTGCTTGCTGTATGTGGATGACGTGATTAATCACGTCATCCAATAGTATTTGACAGGAAACCATTGTATGAGCTTCCTCCAGGAAGTACCGGAGCTGGGGAGTACAGTTATGCACGTCTATCATTGTAAATTGACAGTAAATTGCTGGCAACTCTTTTGCATTGCTTTCACAATATAAATGTCAAGCCCTGAGGTATCCCCGGGAGGCAGGAGCAGTCTCCCCGGGAGGAAGGAGCTGTGGACAGACGAGAGGCCAGACAGGGTCCCAGAGCGTGCCACCCATGGGCCGATGGAGCATGGGCGACGTCCGGAACTGTCGAGGCGAGAGGGGGTCCAGGAGTGCGCCACCCAGGCGCCGAAGAAAACGTGAGTGGCGTCTGGATATCCCCGGAAGTCAGGAGAGGCCAGACAGGTTCCGGAGCGTGCCACCCACGGGCCGATGGCAACATGGGCGATGTCCGAAACCGTCGAGGCGAGACGGGGTCCAGGAGTGCGCCACCCAGGCGCCAATGAAAACGTGGGTGGCGCCTGGAACCGCCGTTGAGGTGGTGAAAAAGGTGAGAGTGTCAACACAAGGTCAACACAAAGTCGAACCTCCTCTCCGGCACCGGAAAAAAATTTTAACAGTCAGATGTTAACAGAAATATGTCCACAGCCGCTAGCTGGCAGCCATGGGTAGCTGCTAGCCGTCGTTAGCCCCTCGTGGTTAGCCGCTACTCATCGTCAGCTAGCGCAGCCGGGACGTGCAGCCGCACGCCCCGAAGAAACAAGCCCACGAGGTAGAAATCGGGTTGCTGGTCGACCCAGCAGGTCGTGCATCGTCCCCCTGTTGAATGGAAGGCCGATGCAGGAATGGCGAGCAACGTCCACAGCTCTTCTGCGGGGCGCGCACCGAGCCTCAGTCCGCGCGCCGGTGGCAGCCACGAACGATTCTTTTGCCGTGTTCGGGTCCGTCCCGGAAACTTCTCGAGACTTGTCAGGGTCACCAGTGTAGTGCTGATAGATAGGGAGTCAGAGGCGGTGCAATAGCCGCGTTCACACTGCGGTACTTTTCCCACAAAGGTTCATGCGAACTTAGTTCATGATCGCGTTCACACCAAAAAGAGCCGGTACTAAAAGTAGTTCATGCGAACCTTTTTACCCCCTCGAAAGTCCCTGCTAGAGAGCAGGGACTTTCGAGCGGCTCTTTTTTGAGAAAAGAGCTATATTCCTGATTGGCTGGGCGAATTGCAAACCACGCCCCGTAAAACTCCCAAAAAGTTTTGTGAAGCCGCCATTTTATTATCCTCGCATTAGCATTATTAGCATTAGCCCAGCGCAGAAACGCAGAGACTAACTTATGGCAACACAAAATAAAACATGGGAGCGGTGGAGATGAGGAGGTGTCGGCGTTCTGGCGATTTACTCGGAAGGCTTCAGTAGAAGCTGCTGGGACTCCCAGCAGCTTCTACTGAAGCCAGTCCCCAACTCCGGGGACTTCCGGCCGGGGACTTTGGGCGGCAATATACGCCGTGAAGTGGTTTGCGGCCTGCCAGTAAACCCAAAGCAGAAGAAGAAGAAGTGACGTCAGCGGCTTCATTTGCCTAATCCACCCCCAGGGACTTTTTCTGGTGTGAACGCGATCTGTACTTAGTTCATGCAAACTAAAGAGTTCGCATGAACTAAGTTCGCATGAACCTTTGTGGGAAAAGTACCGCAGTGTGAACGCGGCTAATGAAGGTGGAAAAGGGTACTTTATTTGAGAGCAGAAAAGGACATGTTGTCCGGTTGCAGTCCGGGAAGAAGAGAGTGAAGTAAGGAGGGCACACAACATATATAGTAAACCCATAACATGTCCGTGTGGGAACAATAGCCCCAACTCCAACTTCTCCCTGTTCCATGTATGAATTATGTCCCAGTGTATTAATAGGTGGTCACCACAGGCTGCATATATGTTCTCAGCCTTCGAGAAACTTGACCTGTTTTGGTACATGTATGTGTCTGAACCTCTCTTTAGTGGTTCATTAATAAAACAGATATTTCAACGTGGGCCTACTTTGTTCATGTATTGTTGAAGTTAATTTCCGTAGTTGTGTGCTATAATGTATTTACAAAGTGTGAAGAGGAGGCAACTTCAGAATTGGGAACCTGTTCAGGTCAAACTACTAGCTATTGGTTATGAACAAAACTTCACTTTAAAATAGGGAACATGTTCTTCGATAGAAATACCTAATTTTGAGTTATTTATACACAATTAACACTTGTACTTTCATGTATTGTTACATAAGAATAGATCATATTTGTTAAGTGTTATTATGGGGGGGGGGGGGCGTTCGATTCCAGTTTTGGATAGTCTGGCGTGGTTTCGTTCCATTTCAAACAGCTGTTTGACGCTCGGCGTAACCTTGGCGCACTGCCACTCCAACATCCAATCCCAGAGCTTGAAGATTAATCACGGGGACAGTAGTCCTAAATGATAGCTGGGGATTATGGGTAGTGTAGTGTCTTCGGCCATCCTAAACTCCGAAATGTTTTTCGGATTTCATATTGCATTAACATCATATCCCTACATGCATTGCGGCTAAAACATCCAATCAGCGAGCTTAAACTATAGCTGAGGATCTTGGGTAATCAGTTCAGTCGCTGTGTATCGCAATGATGCTCGAAATGTCCCTTATAGGCCTACGTCTGTTTCCGGTTATTTTTATTTTGAAATTCAGTTCCTGACAGACGCCAAAAAAGCCAGAGATTATGGAATTAAACAAATAAATAAAAACAAGGATGATTGTTATGTAAATAACAGTAGAAAAGAATAACAAATTAGAAGGAAAAAAAGATTTAAAAAAATACAGATTGCAGTATTCTGAGGCTCTGAGCCCCATTTCTTTTCCTCACAGACGACACAAAAAGTCAGACGTTATACGATGTAAAATAAAAACAATAATTGTGGCTTGATATTGAGTAAGAACATGTTTTTATGAACCCCACAGCTTCCGGTCTTCCAAGACCCGACCAGACAAAAAGACGTGCTGCAGGCACGAAACATACTACCAATAGAAATACATTGCTTTTAAAATCGTTCTGTGTGACACGAAAAAAAGGGGGAAAATCGTGTTGGTGAACACGAATCAATAGATTAAATGTCGTGACTATAACACGAAATGCCGTGAGACTGGGTTGAACATGGACATGATACATAGTAATCTGACATCATGTTATACAATTCTAAGTAATCCAAGATGTCCTGTTGCATGCACATACAGAAAGTGTATTGTCTGAAATACAGCTCTGAACTCAAGCAGCAGACTGAACCTTTTCCCAAGGGGAACACTAAAGTAAAATACAACTGAGTCAAATACCTTCCATAGTGTGTATGTTTAGAGATGGTAGTGGACGTTTGGAATCAAACAAGACTGACTGGAATTCTACAGAGTATTTTTTTAACCACTGTGGACAAACAAATACTTGCCATTCCTTTTATTAATAAATGGAGATTACTCAAAGTGTCCTTTAAAATGACACCCTGGGTGCCAACAACCTATTAGTAGCATTGTCTCCACTTCTATTAGTGCACAAGGATTTTTCTGCTGTCAGATGCAGCGTGTAGAATTATTAGACATAATGCATGTTTAGTGCCTTTCAATGTATGGGTGAGATATTCTCTGTGTGCATATGTGTGAACTCAGTACTGCCCTGTGAGCGGCGCCAATGAAGCACATCTGACTCGAGAACAACTGGACATTAATTATGGACAGTTTTCTTTCTCTGATCAACACAAGCTTCATATCGAGGTAAAACACACTGATTGCATAATGGTAAAGCTTGAAAAGGCTAATGCTGTCAAACAGTCCATGTGCACGCCAAGATCCTTATACGGTCAAGTTCAGTCAGGAGCAATGTGGTGCCAAGAAGCCCTCTTTTCACTTTGTCACATCGCATTTGCTAAAACAACTGTGAAAACACAACTGAACTGTTCTCTCCGAATGTCTCTTCTCCTTTGTTCTCCCGCTCTGCACCCCTCCCATCCACTCTCCACAAGCTGGGACAAATGGCTGCTCTGGGACAGTGCGTGCATGTGTGAGTGTGTGTGTAGAGAGAAGGGGGGGGTGGGGGTGTCTCATTGTGTTACGTGTGATAAACTGCTTTGACAGCAGAAATGTTTGTGTGACAAGCGCTCTGCGGTTGGAGTCCATTAGCTGCCTCTTTTGAGTCCCCTTGACGGGTTTTCACTCTCTCCCCAACACACACTCTCTCTCTCTCTCTCTCTCTCTCTCTCGCGCGCGGCGCGCGCGCGCGCGCGCGCGCGCGCGCGCGCGCGCGCGCGTCTCGCTCTCTCTCTCGCTCGCTCTCTCACTCACTCACTCACACACACACACACACACACACACACACACACACACACACACACACACACCACACACACACAACACACACACACACACACACACACACACACACACACACACCACACACCCACACACACACACACACTATACAAACAAAGACAGCTTGCACTCTTGGTGCTTGTGTCCTAGCAACATGTGTCTCAGAGCATCACTCTCATGTGTTTGTGCGTGTGTCAAGTCCTAAAGCATTCAAGTGCGAAAGTAGACACTGTTACAGGTTAGACCTGGGAATAATTATTCAAATAGATTTCTACCTACTGACAAGTAAATAATACATTAACGTCACACTGCTAAAAAATATTGCACCCGATGTATTTTGTTAAGCACTTTATAAGAACATCTTTGAAAGCGCATGATAGTGATTATCATTATCTGGTTTAATAAACCAGAATAATATTTTTTTCCTTCTAGTGTATATGGACTGTATATATATGTATTACTGCTTGAGATTGTGCAAAAGTAAAACCAAAATATCCCAAATATGGCATCTGCCCTCTTAGGATTTTGAAACATAACAAGGTCTCGCCCACAAACCTGCCCAAGCCGAATAAATTAAAACCTTTCTTATTTGATGTAAAAACAATGTGTTATGGTTATATAACATTCATCAGATATAGCAGTGGGGTATGTACCAACAGTTCCCTATAATTGAACACAGGGGAAATATACCTGATAAATACAATATGCAATGTTTTTACATGTGCAGTCTATACTTCATGTTTAAATGCCAAAAGTGGTTGTGGACTATGGATATTGATATGTCATAAGTAAAAAAAAGAATCCTGAAATGCCTGTTATCAGGAAAGCCAGGTCATATGACTTTTTCCTGAAAATCCCGAAGTGCCATATTATAAACGTTTCTGGCATGTGACACTTCATCTGCCAATGATGATACACATACACTGCCCATAATAACGTCATATTTTGTAATCTTTTGATTGTGTAGGCAATAGTGATTTTCATTGACAAGATACTGTCGAAGTGTCTTCCATGTTTCATGTTTCATAGGATCAGTCCAATATGAGCCTCCGCCTCTGTGCAAATCGTTCCATTCCCGGAGTCAAAATTCCCCTCGGACCGGCGCTCGTATAGCCGCTGTCTGGCGTTTAGCCCGGCCTCCCTTTCCAAATGGGCCTAACCTTGAGGGACTTGTTTGACCCCCCCCAACACGCCTCCCCCAAACCCCCAATGTGTGCACAAACACACACAGATACACACTTTTTTCCAAACCAAGAGGATTGAATAATTGATGCCTATCCTTCTGATGCATTTGTTAAGCTGCACGAGTAAGACAGGCTCTGTCAGAATGTCTGTGTGTGTGTCCAACCCAGTCTCACAAAAAAACGTGTAATAACTACGTTGGTCCACAACTTCGGAAGTAGTATTTCTACAAAAAACGCCTCTGAAATTGTAAGATCCCTACATTTTGTTTCACCATTCATTCCAATGGCTGGCGTCTATGTCACATGATCTTCAAATTTCTCCCTACAGAAAAAAAAACATGGCCGACATTCGTTTTATTCTCAGTGGAAAAGGCTTATTTTAAGGTTAGTTTGGTCATTAAAATGCTTTTTGATGTCATTTGATGCGAGAAATATGAGTTGTTATTCCAGATTATTTGTGCAGTCGATGTACATGATCTTTAGTTTGCTATTTATTACGAAGATTACTTCAGGAAATTGTTTCCATTGAACGTTTTCATTGTTACCAAGGTGGTTGCTAGGAACGCTGTTATGGAACATGTTATGTTGTGTAACTGTTTAATGGTGTTATCTTTATTGCTGCCCCCTTCCCCGTCAATGTATAGTGTTGGTCAACAGCGCAAATGTATTAGTTTAACAAAATCCGCATCTAAAATGGTGGCATAGATACGTTATTTTCCCCTGTGCAATTCTCCAACCCAGTCTCACATCTCACATCACATCGTCATAAACAGATACCGGAAACAGACCGAATTTTTTTTTTTTAAATATTACTTTATTCCGAGTGTGCTTGCTTTTCTCTTTGAAAGTCATCACATAACGGCATTGTAATACACGGTTCGGCTGCATTACATATTACAGATCTGCCGTAGTTCTCTATTTATAGAGCCCTGATGAGAAGACTTCTAGACAAACATGAGGAACTGCCGCCAAAACTGAAAACGTGACGTGGATCATAAATATATCAGCAATTAAACAACATCTTACATTTCTTTTCACACAAGACGTCTCCTTGCAGTATCAACACTAATTCGGCTGACTTTTATATTTGATCCAATTGGTAGATAGGTTATATTTACACCATAAAGGTGCACAGCTGATATAAAGGGACACCTAGTGGTTAAAGCATGTTATTGAATTTCATTATTTGTATTATTAGATATTAATAGGATCCCTATAAAGTATATTAATTACTCGTTATTCTCTACTAATAGTTCATTAAAGACTGTATATAATGACTATTTTGCACTTCCCTTTCAAGATTTCAAGATTTTCTAAGGTTTATTGACATATCATATACACAACACAAGCTAGATCCTAAAAAGCCGGCTGGTCCGGACAACGTAGAACCTTTCTTTTTAAAGATAGCTGCAGATTGTATTGCTCCACCTCTTACTACTCTTTTTAACCTCTCTCTCAGCACAAACAAAATCCCAAAAGTATGGAAGTCAGCTTATGTCCTGCCACTACTAAAAGGAGGGGAGGTCACATTATTAAACAATTATAGACCCATCTCTAAATTGTCAGTTCTGGCCAAGGTTCTTGAATGCCTAGTGAGTGAACAGGTAAAGGTGTTTTTATGTAACAATGACATCCTGTCTAAACATCAGTCAGGCTTCAGAAAGCAACACAGCACCATCACTGCCACAATGAAAGTGGTAAATTATATTACGAGTATTTTAGATAATAAGCAGAGTTGTGCAGCTCTATTTGTTGACCTATCCAAAGCTTTTGATACTGTCGATCATCGCATTTTGAAGCAGAGGCTGGTCAGTATTGGCATATCCAGCCATGCAGTGGGGTGGTTTGTGAACTACCTCTCTGAAAGGTCCCAATGTGTTCAGTTTGATGGTCTGTCTTCTGAGTGGTTAAGCATCACTAATGGTGTACCACAAGGTTCAGTTTTAGGTCCGCTATTATTCTCTATCTATATTAATAGTTTAGGTGAAAATGTCGAAGGAGCAACCTTACATTTTTATGCGGACGATACCATTATGTACTGTGCAGGTCCCTCGATTAACAAGGCTGTTGTTAAATTACAGGCTGTTTTTAACATTATTCAGGCTCAGCTCTCTGAGCTTAAGCTTCTTTTAAATGTGGATAAAACCAAGGTAATGCTCTTTTCTAAAGCTAAAGCTAAAAATACACCAGAGACTGCTTTGGATATTGTAACTACGCAAGGAATACAACTTGAAGTGGTTACCTGTTACAAATACTTGGATATCTGGCTTGATGACTGTCTCACTTTTAAATTTCATGTAAATAACCTGCTTAAAAAGCTGAGGGTTAGGCTAGGTTTCTTTTACAAAAATAAGTCCTGTTTCTCCCTTGAGGCCAGGAAAAGGCTAGTTACTGTGACCTTTTTACCTGTGCTGGACTATGGTGATTTGTTATATATGAATGCCCCTGCCAATTACCTGAGCAAGTTAGATGCTGCGTATCACAGTGCACTGAGATTTTTGACAAATTGTAAAGCACTTACACATCACTGTACACTGTATACCAAGGCGGTTATGCCATCACTTACTGTACGGAGGCTCAGTCACTGGTACTTTTTCATTTACAAAGCCATGTTGGATAAACTACCATCTTTATTTTTTATCTTTATTTATCATACAGAAAAGTGAGTTTTGATCGCACAGGGATGAAATGTATACCAATATAATCTGTGGACTCTCAGCTTTTCATATGATATAGATTGTACAGATAGCATGAAGTATAAAATATCGCTAAGAGTGCTGATTTAAATGCTTGGTGTTAGACTTGTGTTTTGTTTAGGTAAACATCTCTCTATCTCTCTCTCTTTCCATCTATAACTATCTATAGATATATCTGTAATGTTCTGTTCTATGGACATATAATTGTCTACATAAACAGACAACGCGGACTACTTCGCTCATTCCGAGTGTCCATCTTTATTCAACTGGCACGTAACCTGTACACATAAATGACGTCCTAAACGTGATCTCAGTCATCCAAGATCTTGTATTCTCCAATATGTTACACTATCTATAACTATATCTCTCTCTCTCTCTCTCTCTCTCTCTCTCTCTCTCTCTCTCTCTCTCTCTCTCTCTCTCTCTCTCTCTCTCTCTCTCTCTCTCTCTCTCTCTCAATATATCTCTATCTATAAGGAACCGCAGTAGACAAAAGGCGTTGCTATAGCAACACGTCATGTTTACGCTGCATTTTCTATGAGGTAAATATTACCCGCTGGTGGATATAGGTATACATGGAATTTTTTTGGGCGATTTTTTAAATCTGACTTCATATTGACATTTGTTAACAACAGAGGGTGCGACATATTGAAAAAAAGTTACATACAATCAAAAAACAGCTGCGGGTAAAATGTACCCGTTGCTGTTGGTACCTGTACATGTGGTTAGATATGTAAATTGTAATTCCTGTACATTTTGCTGTATGATGTCCTTTTGTTGTTCTGTTCATGTTTTTATGTCTTCTTGTGGAACCTACTGCTGCAGGTCTCCCTTGAAAAATAGATCATTGATCTCAATGGGATTTTACCTGGATAAATAAAGGTTTTGAATTGAATTGAACTACGGTGTAGTTATGCATTGAATGAAATACTTGGGTCGCAGGTTCCTCAACAGTGCATTACAAGACATCTATCAATATGTGTGTATACCACCAGCAATGTTAACTATGTTGAAGCACTTATTTTAACTGATATTATACATATGTATTATACTCTTATAAGATGTATGTAGATAGTATAAGAAATGTGCAGAATATGACAGTTTAATGGTGGAGGTATACACACATATTGATAGATGTCTTGTTGTCACTGTTGAGGAACCTGCGACCCAAGTTTTTCATCTCCGACCTTGTCAGGTATTGAACAATCAATAAATAAAGAACACAGAATTATTAAATATAAAACACAGAATTTGTGTGATTATACTAAATGATTTACAAATAAACACCACTGCATATTTACAACTGTTACACATGCTGATGCAACGCAAATGTTTCCAACTTGGGATCAATAAAGTATATCTTATCTTAAGCTGATCGATGGCTACTGCCATATTTGCAAAATGTGCCTCTGAACCTTGACAAGTGCATGTTTCAGGCTTATCAATTAACAACAGGAGGGGTCACAGACATAAGACCAGCTGTTAAATAAAGCTCTTCTGACCTTAGCTGGCATGTGGGTATATATTAATGCTGCCCATTATGGGCACAAGCAATTTTTACCCATTTATTAATGATATGATTTAAATGTGAGTGTTCCTATCCCCTAAACCTCCAGGGATGTACACAGTTTAATATTGGCAACTTCTTATTATGGGAAATACGAAAACGTCTATTAAAACTACAACTCCCAGTAGAGACGTGCCATAGATAGAGAACATGTTGCGAAACACAATAGCCAGCATGGGTAGTTCTGGGGGACGGGTGGGGGAGGGGGGGGACGGGGTGGACCCGTTCAAATCCAGTTTTGGACAGTCTGCCGTGGTTCCATCCCATTTCAAAGTGCTGTTCGACGCTCGGCGTAACCCTCGAAGCACACTCAAACATCCAATCACAGAGCTTGAGGACTTCGGGGTTTGTCAAGCGAAGCGGAGAGAATACTTACTTCGGGGTGTACAATTCTCTAAAGCAACTACTATGAGCTGCGCCAACCCTCGGTCCTGACGGACTCCAACTTGTGTTTATTAATCAAACAAATAAATAAACACAAGGATAAGTATGTGTTATTGTTGAGTAAATGGAGAATTGCACGGGGGAAAATAACGTATCTCTGCCACAATTTTAGATGCAGATTTTGTTACTAATACGTTTGCGCTGTGGACCAACACTATACATTGATGGGGGCAGCAATAAAGATAACACCATTAAACAGTTACACAACATAACACAAATAATATCAATAGCAGCGTCCCTAGCAACCACCTTGGTAACAATGAAAACGTTCAATGGACACAATTTCCTGAAGTAATCTTCGTAATAACTAGCAAGCTAAAGATCATGTACATCCACTGCACAAATAATCTGAAATAACAACTCATATTTCTCGTATCAAATACATCAAAACGCATTTTAATGGCCAAACTAACCTTAAAATAAGCATTTTCCACCGAGAATAAAATGAATGTCGGCCATGTTTTTTTTTCTGCAGGGAGAAACTTGAAGATCACGTGACATAGACGCCAGCCATTGGAATGAATGGTGAAAAAAAACGTAGGGATCTTACAATTTCAGAGGCGTTTTTGTAGACATACTACGTCCCAAGTTGTGGACCAATGTAGTTATTACACATTTTTTTGTGAGACTGGGTTGGGGAGGCTGACTCTACTGGTCCGTGTGTGTCATATTCAGTATGTCTTCCAAAAAATCCCCCCCCCCCCCCACTCCCCCATCATCACAGAAAACATAGTGTCCCCTCCGACATTCATCATAAACTCCATATGTTGTTTTCCCCCCTCTTTCTCCCTTACTCTGTCTCTCTGGTTTCATTCTCCCAGAGACCTAGAACTGACAAACACACAAATCGTTTCTGATGTGAAACAGTGGACCAGACGAGCTTTTAGACCTCTCGCACTGACAGTTGAGGGAATAGAGTGTGGAAGGCTGTGGGGGGGCATGCAAGTTTAAACAGACAATAAGAGGAGGGAGAATAGTTTGTTTGAGAGAGATGTTGACATATCCAAGGGGGGAAAAGGCGGCATTGAATTCCTTTTGTGTATTTCCAAGTCAAATGTCTCAAATGTTTTTCGCTTCTGTGGTGGCAAAACTGTGTTTGTGGCATGGCATGGCACCGTGTCTGTTGTGTATTCTTTGATGGAGAGAACCGTCATAAGAAAAAAGGATATCAGCCTTTAAAAGACACAGGCGAAACAAAGCAGCAACGTATTCAGATTTCACCCTTGAAACACACACAGATTCATCATGGGAAACCAAAGTTTTATTTAAATTCAGTTCACATTAAGTTAGGTCAGTAATTATATCATGTCAGTACTGGTTTTGGTCGCAGTGAAGTGGTAAACAAATGCAGAAAACACCACCGGTTCATCCCAGCATGCAGCTGCTGAAAATGACAACAGAAAGACAACAAGAGGGGAAGGCAATAACAAACATTCATCAAAACTACAGGGAGGATGAGGCTATTCATTCTAGAGGCAGGGAAGAGAAATATCATCAATATTTGACATTGTTTTATGGAGAAGCCACTTGATTTCGTCCCGGGTCCTGTGCGGGTGACCAGCAGCAATCAATTACCATTGACAAGATTTGTGTACACGGAAGGCCTTTGTACTTTGTTTCGCTCTGCCCTGCCTCTGTGATGTTCTCTCCTCAGAGATCACGAAGCAAGTCCTCTGTGAGTGCTCCATCGTCCCTATGAGTGCTTGGCATCATTACTCTGAGCCTGCCAGTATAAAGAGAATATCGGACTAATTATGTGGCGTGGTGGTGTAATTCAAAGTGGTAGCACTAGCAGGGCTGCTGAAGTCCTGTGTTGAGCAAACAGAGATGTTTAACAGATTAATGTGCAAGGTACATTTCAATTTAAAATACTTTTTTTTGTAGTGCTTAAGTGAAAGTGTACTTGCAGAACAAGACCCAAAATGCTCAAAGTAATAATGCATTACATTTTATTAAAGCAGGTGTAGTTGAATTAAGATATAGGTGTAGCCACTAGCTTTTCATGGTATTCAAAGACGTATTGCATAACATGTACCCTTCTTTAAAGACGACATAATCTGCTCAATGTCATGTTAGTATTTGTATGTTGTGCCTCCACTGTGACATGTTTCAATGCTTTAATGTTCAAAAAGCTCTTTATTTGGTCTCATACTGCCTGTGCTGCAGCACCTCTTTTCATCCTCTGTCTGAAACCAGAGCCCAGTCTGCTCTGATTGGTTAGCTGGCCGGTTCTGTTGTGATGTGTCAGCCGCTTAGAAATGTCCCGCCCGTTAGAATATCACGTACAATGTGTTGAATCTGGCCAATAGAAGCGCAAGTGTTACATAGTGATGTCATTATGTTACTGAAAAACAAAAAGGAGTCCAATGGAGGCGTTTCAGGCAGGGAGCAGTGTGTGGGAGAGAAACTGGAGGGAACACAGGGATGTTAGTCTTTGTAGACTATTTAGATGCACTAAAACCTATAGATTACACAACAGAAAGGAAAACCCCAAAAAGCATAATAGGGCCCCTTTAATTAAACATTTCACGATGGTCCCAGATATTTTTCATGGTTGACTGCAACATGATTGCTACCATTCAACAAAATCCCACATACATATATTGGCAAATGCATACCTTGCTAGACAATAATAATGATGTTATAATTCTGCATAACCGTAGTTTCATTCAATGACGATGTCTTTTCAAATTCAAATACAACGTTTTTGAATAGTCCTAATTCCTATATGATGGACTCCAATGTGTGTACAGAGCAACTAGGTTAGACAATGTCAAAATTAGGAAAGGATTCGGTAAAGAGTGTGTTTTTGGAATATAAAACTTTTATACTTAGGCCATGCAGCTTCTTTCAAAAAGGTTTGACCACATTCCGATCCACAATCGGACCTCCGTACTTTCGGCATGGGCACTGGGTCACCCATAACTCTGATGGATACCGGGTTGGAAAATATCCTGACTACTCCACAGTTATTGCTGTAGTTTACAGGCAAGAGAAAGGTCATTTACAATTGCGGGTGATGTTTCAAGCTGCAGTTGTGTATGAGTCTCAGGGGTAGATTTGCAGAAAGGCACTTGTGCTCACGGACGTGCATATAGGGCCAATGGCTTTATTTAAAGAAGGGCTCCTGCTCAGAGTGTGTGTTTTGCTGGAAAGATGTCTGCTTCAACAAAATCTAGATTACGGGTGGCAATTTATTTTAATGTCAGCAAAGTTGATGTGAAATTTGAGTGTCTATCTACACGACAAAAAAAAAAAGACAGCGATAGAGAGAAAGGGGATTAGTAGGAAATGCAGCTCTTTTTATTTTGTCTTACTGGTAGACACATTTTACTTCTAAATAACCAATTAAACATGAAGTTCCCATACAAATAAACTGCACCGTCAATTACGTTCCAACAGAAATTAGTTTGAGATCATGTCCCGGATTACTTTTGTTTTTAACATCTCATGATTTCTAGTCTACAGACTGATGAAGGAAATGGATAGGGTCAAACACACTGATTTGTACCCAGGAAAGTGAAACAAATGTAGCCGAACCCTAACCCTAACCCTAATATGTTGAGTTGTCATAACCCTAATCCCAAACCAAACCATAATCTGTTTTCTGAACCTAACCAAGGGGTTTTGTTGCTTCAACATAACATGATTTTTTATTGGATTTAGTTGTGTTTGACAACTAAATCTCACCACTAACTAACCACATTTGTAAATTTGCCACTTTAAATTCAATCGCTAAAACATAATTGAAAGTTACGTTGTTTAAGAACGTAATGTTGGAGGGTTGGATGATGAGGATGCTTTCTGCCTTAATAATAGAGTAAATATGTTCCAGGGCGTATAAAGTCGGGTGTATAAAGAGCAACAGTGTGGTTGTTGACCTTGTTGCTGAAACTGCTGCGACTTCACACAAAAATATAACTGGTAACGATGTCGACTGCACCTTGGCTAATAACATATCAAATAAATCAGAAAATGAATGAATAAACATATGTACATAGCACTTTGAACGGTTTGGCTTAATTGAAGCTAATGCAGTCGCACTTAATATGGTCCGGTTTATAGATAGCTAACTTACCTGCAGGATTCTTGCTTCTGAGTTTCTTCATGGTTAAATGTTCTTATTGGAGGTTTCTTTGGATAAAAAACGTCAGATAAATGAAATGCAACGTAACGTCTTTAATGCTTCATCCTGAGCATTGTTGGAATACTCATTGTATGTCTTCTGGTAGTTGAATAACAATACCAACATCAGTTGCTAGTAACGATTTTCTAATCACCTAATACTTTAAACCATTCCATTGTTATGGACCTCTGGGTAGCACAGTAATACTGTGGCATTGGTCTTCCTTGAAATCACGCGTGAATAAGGCTTCTGAACTTCTGATAACTTTCCTCCATCATGTACACTAATGCAGCACCTCCGACCTGCATTAGCTCATCAACGTGCTGATGCTCACCCATGAAGGCTTAAGTGCTTCATTCCAGTCCGCTTGAAATAAAATATCCAAATGCTTGTGTCCTCTGTTGTTCTAACAGAATAATGTGTAGCTGTGTACTGTGTGTACGGCTGACCCAGGTGATGTTGCTGAACCGCGATGCCATTTGTTTCTTGATGGAAGGCGAGTGTTTACTCGGTCATCCCGTCCTACAAGATCTCAAAACCTCTAGAGAATGTTGTCATGGTGGAAAGATCAGCTCCAGCCTTCAGGACATTTTGATATGAGTTCATATCATACACTTTAATATTGCCCTTTTCTAAGCCCATTAAGGACAAATACACAGTTATGATGTGTCAACACAGTTGCTTTGCTTGCGACAGCTGAATTAACGCAAGGAGGGTTTTCTGAAAAATGTTGAATTTAGTTAATTTTGGCTACAAAATTGATATTTCTGCAGACAATACCCTGCAGGAAGTTCGACATAAAAGTATTGTGTGTGTGATAGAGTTCTTCCTTTTAGTATTTATATTTCTTACATATATTAATCTCTTTTATTTTTGTCTTTGATAATGTGTATTTACAATACAATACAATACAACTTTATTTATAAAGCACTTTAAACCTCCAGACCAAAGTGCTGTACAGGCAAATAGATAAAACACAGCTCAGCTCACACACCATAAAACAAGTACAAGTAAAAACAAAAAACAATTTAAATGCAAAAAAAGCAACACTCTAAAAGATGTTGAAACGCCACATGTTAAAACGCTAAGGAGAAGAGGTGGGTCTTAAGAAGCGATTTAAAAGCAGGCAGTGTGGAGGCCTGTCTGATCTGTCTTTACTGTATATCTATTTGAACAAAATCAAAAGTGTTCTGATTTTCTTTCATTTGATTTGGGTTTTTTGTATATATATATGTGAGTATATACATTTGCTGTCTTTATCACACACTTGCGTTAGCAATGTAAAAATAAGTTCCAATGCCAATAAAGTGTCTTAAAGGGAGGGAGAAGGAGGCAGAGAGTGATAGAGGACTTTAATAATGGTGATCTCATCATTAAATAAATCAGGCCAATTGAACAACATTTGATGAAAAAGATGATTAAAACAACAAGAACAACACAAAACATTTGCCTATAGCTTCACTGTTCTCCCTGAATATGCAAAAGAATGCACTCCTACACCTAATCAGATGATCTATTCCACAGGGACATCTGCAGTTTAGTTAAACACATGTATTGTTCTCATCACTGTCTTCCCTTTGTGATAGACATGCACTGCAGGATACAATAAAACCACAATCAAAGGAAATCCTGCACTACTTTGTTTCAAAGATCTCACTTCCATCTTGAACATTCCTTTTATACTTAAAAAAGAATTCACTGTGGGAGGCAGTTGCATGAACTGATAGCAGAACACAAAATGAGCCTGGGGCTGCGGGGCTTTTTACTTTGTGGATTATGGCGTACTTAAAGCGAGCACATTTATCGTGGCGGTGTTGACTGTGACCCGCAGTAATAGTGGATGTATAGAGAATATTTTTGCATTGCTTCATAACTCACTCATAATGGCTGCGTGAACGGGCCGGTCACTTTAGACTGTTGAGGCTGTAGTAATGTGGCGTCAGGTAGCGGCGGGCCTCTGAGTGCCGCAGCAGTGATTTGTTGCCGGGGGAGACTAATGAAGTGGTCGCTCTGCCACCCTGCTTCTTTTGCAAGATCAATTCGGCGTCAGGGCGCGTACGGCCGCCGCACTTTATGAATGATGGAAACCTCCTTAGGCCATCCATATACCTGAATCCCCGGCATTGCTATGCTACTGCCCCCCCCCACTTCTTCCCCCTCCCTCGGCCCCCCCCCCCCTGCTCCAGGAGGCTGGGATTCAACAATCCTTCTTGTTTGGAGAAAAATGAATTACCATCAGCTTCCTCTGCTCTCCGGCCTCTGCCCGACACACACTCCTGCATACCTGACTCTGTAGCTGCTGAAGGGGAAGAGACGTGTGTGTGTGTGTGTGTGTGTGTGTGTGTGTGTGTGTGTGTGTGTGTGTGTGTGTGTGTGTGTGTGTGTGTGTGTGTGTGTGTGTGTGTGTGTGTGTGTGTGTGTGTGTGTGTGTGTGTGTGTGTGTGTGTGTGTGTGTGTGTGTGTGTGTGTGGTGTGTGTGTGTGTGTGTGTGTGGTGTGTGTGTGTGTGTGGTGTGTGTGTGTGTGTGTGTGTGTGTGTGTGTGTGTGTGTGTGTGTGTGTGTGTACAGTGGTGTAAAGTAACAAGGTAGATTTACTTAGTACATAAGTAGAATTTTGACATAGTTGGTCATTACTTGAGTGTGTCAAGGTTTTGCTTGTACTTTTACCCCACTACAATTCAGAGGTAAATTCTTTTAATAGACTTATTTTGTACCTTTATTTACTTTAGAGATGTGGATGAATGATGTGAAATATAATCAACACTTAAATCAGACTTTAGTTATTATTTAGTTTCCAAATCTACCCTGCAGTACACTGACAAAACATTGCCTTTAATTAAATAAAGTATATCAACAGGTTCCACAAAATTGTATTAGGTTAGTTGAAAGTAATAATATTGGGATGAAATAAAAAATATTAGGTTCAACTTATTAGTATCGCTGTCAACTAACCTAATAGAGTTATGTGAAGTGTGTTGACATAATACATTTAATTAAAGTTAAAGTTGCAGTTTCTTCAACCTCGCTGCACCATTGATAAACACATTAATGCATCAATAATTATAATCAAAATATATAATATATTATTCTGAAATGGACATTTGCATAATTAGTACTTTTGGTACTTACTTGTGTAAGATTTTGATTGCAAGACTTTTCTTTGCAACAAGAGTATTTCTACTCTCTGGTCCTTCTACTTTGACTCAAGTACAGGATTGGAGTACTCCTCCTCACTGCGTGTGCATCTCCTCTAATATGATAATTAGCCGGTGGTTTGATGGACTTGACGTGAGGGTTCGGCCATCCTCTCACAGAGAACAGTTGTTTGAGAGGCCGGAGAGAAGAGGAGCTTTCAAACCGATAATGCATAATGCGATGGATGTTTTAGTCGTGTATGATAATGAAAACGAGATAAAGCGGGGCGCGAGGGAGCCAGTCGCTCTCTCTCGCGCCGGCCTTTGATCCCATCCAGTCTGGCTTTTAAGCATCTGCTTCCGTAATGAGGAAGAGTTTACCATAGCCCATGCAGATTCAGGGAGAATGGATTCAAAAGTTAATGGTGTATTTGTCCCGTGTGTTTAAGAGCTGCGCCTCGTTCTTTATGACATTGCTGATCCCCGCCATAAAGCAGGTTGTGTCGAAGGGGGGAGAAAAAAGTATTTATCATAAGTTATAACGATTATCCTAAAATACCCAGGGAGTTAATTATGTCTGTTTTAGTCGGCGTAGGTGCTTTTAATGTGGCGGGATGAGTGAGAGGTTGATCTCTGTTGCCGCGTGTGTCAATAAGAAGAATCTGTCAGGGGTGTTTTCATATTCTGAGACCACAGCTCATCTAAAGGCGTCAGTGGCCGTTTGAGAGCGGGGCGTCGTGGATCAAGATGTCCCGAGGCCTGCCGAGAGGTTGAAAGGGAAAAGTGGAACGACAATGAATACTTGCCTGAGTTTTCTGGAGGCGATGAAATGTAAAGGCCTCCCCGTTCATTTCTCGCTTAGATTACAATATAAGGGGGGAGAGAGGGAGGGGAAATTGAGACAACAGAACGCGAGGAGGACTCGGAGGAGGCGGGAACGGGGGAGCCTTTACGGTTAATCTTAACTTTTCAGATTGATTGGTTCAAGCCCGCTGTAAATCAGTGGCTGCATGGCACTCGTCTTCTTATATGATAATCTGGGTGTCAGCGGCCAAAGAGGTGGAAGGAAATAGGTAGCGGTGAGTGGAGTCGTCCAATTGAGCCGGCTGATAGCTTCCCTCCCTCCCTCGGCATCTCTCACCTTTCCTTTGTCCCCTTCCTCCTGGCAGAGCGGAGAAGATGAGCAGGACGAGTGTTTAATGCTCCCTCTGATGCCGCAGCAGGATGAGCTGAGCTCGCCACCTGCACTGGGAAATGAGCTGTATGCGGATGATACTCTTTTTTAGAATATTTATTTTTCTTGTAGACAAGAACCAGGGTCAGGTGTCAACCATGGTGGGATTAATGTATTGTAGTGTTCCAGAAATACTGATTTAAAAGCTGATGGATGAGCTGGACAAGCTTGTGATTGATGGCTGATACTAATATTCTTTATCCATTTGAAAATGTTTCCAAATAAAGAGTACAGTCAATGATGTATTCTATTTTAAATCGGATACAAAAATAAATGAGATTTTAAATATCTTGAAGATAATTTACACACTTTCAGGTCCCAATATGAAACATACATATTCTTCGTATTATATTTATGTAGTTTAAACCATGTCACCGTAATCATGCGTTGGAAGAAGCCAAAACAAAACATTGACTAATCAACACCTAATTTAGTTATTTCAAACCTTGATAAGTTATATCCATAAGAAACGGAGCTTTATCACCGTTATATATTTGACGTTTGTGTTCACCTGACAAACTGAATCTACTCACCACGTTTTTAGCTTTTTTTTGGTCTCAACCAACTCCTGAAGATTTAGTATATCTTAAATGCTCTCGTTTGTTGTCCGTCTGTTCTTAAAATCAAATGGGCCAACAACACATCTTCTTTGTATCGTCAATGTGTGGACAGAACTTCTGATTGGACAATCCCCATTGGCCCTGGCCAAGCTGTAACGTCTGAACGACCAACAACTTTGAAATTGTTATTTGAGCCATTGTTAATATAGAATTGTTGTATTGGCATCATGTCGTTACGAACGCCTGAATATATTATCCAAAATGAGATAGCCTTGCTAGCATTTAAGCATCTGTGCTTGATCGAACACTTGAGTTCAAACGGACAACATGTCACAATATTTTACACATAACTATACAATACATTTAAATCTTTTATCTCCCATATTCAGAGTTAGGTTTTCTTTTTCAGTTTGCTTCCAAATGACCAAATAATCCCTGTTGCTCTACATGATAACAGACAATCTATTCCATAACAAATATCATTTTATTATGGAGCTTTACTTATCTGAATATATACTTACGAACTGGAATCATATTGAGAACATTGACTGATATTGTAATGAGTTAACCACTTAACTGTTCTTTTCCTGCTACACAGATGCACACACACACACACACACACACACACACACACACACACACACACACACACACACACACACACACACACACACACACACACACACACACACACACACACACACACACACACACACACACACACACAACAAAAAACACACTCAGACACACATATGTATGTGCACCACACACTCTGCCCTCCAGAGCACGATGGACCAAGAGATACGGCTTCTCTGCAGCAGCGACTCAGTCCGCTACGATGAAGCCCTCTCCTCCTTTCCCCTGAGTGTTCTCCATTTATTTCCCCCTTTATATATTATTCAAGTTCAAATAATTAATTCAGGATATCAAATCAAGATGTAGGAAATCAATCAAGAGCCTTTTTCAATCTGCCTTTCATTACGCTGAACCCCCGGTCCTGGCTGAGCCCTCAGCGGCGCTGGCCTGCACTTCTATGGAGACACACTGAAACACTTACGTGGCATCCCGTCCGCCGGAGAAGATCTCTGCCTCGCTTCGCACGGCCATGCTGAAGTATTTAGGCTGCATCCGATTGGGTGGTTGGAATTATTTTTTGTTTAGCGCTGATATAAAAATGAACCACATGGCAGGCTGGGATCTAATGGTCCAGTTTGGTAATGGCCGTTTTTGAAAACACTTTTCGGTATATCAGTTTCTGTACTTTGCCAAAAACGAGTAAAGCAATTATGAAAACAAGGTGTTTTTGCTTGTAATAAGTCAAACAATCTGCCAATAGAACAAGGGAGCATTTGAGATATTTAGCTAAATGAGATCTTGAAATGAACTGATAACATTTTGAACGACATTTGACCAGAATCAGGAAATGCTGTGTTACTAAATAATCCAGAAATGCTCCAATTTTTTTATTTTCCCCTCAAAAGTAGCTTTTTGATGTGTCCCCTCAAATGTCATCCCCTTTATTTCAGGCCCATTTATCTTATTTCAAGTTGTATAATGAGTGACACTGCTACTTGAAATTAGATTACAAGTTGTTACACAAGAGAACATGAGAAGAAGACTCTTGCAGAATGCATTTGATTTCACTCAAACTTTATTGTCGTGTTCATGCAGCCACTCAAGTAACAAAATGAAAAACACTCCAGAAGCATCGGAGGCCTTTGTGCAGAGTGAAGCAGCTCGCAGCCTGAGCAGAGATAAGCAAGCACAGATGTTGTGAAAAGAAAACCATCCCCATCACCATACGTATTATCGTCCTCTTTGTGCTCCGTCCTCTGTCGCCGACTTTATGGGAAACTCTCTGATCCAACTCGGAATCAATAACCCCGGTCGGATGACACCGAGCTCCCCCCCCCCTTAGCCGCTTACTTTAGCTGCAGCGATGACTCTCCCATCTTCTCTGTATCATCAATGTTACTATACAACTTGGGCCTGTCCCATATCCGAGTTGGGGAAGCCATTGGCCTTGGCGAAGGTCTAAGGTCACAACAACATTTCAATTGTTATTTGAGCAACTGGTAATATATACATCATTAATGTGCAGCTGTAAGTATTTAGGTATGCCTGAATGTATTAGCTAACACTTGGTAGTCTTGCTCGCATAATAGCATATGTGTTTGGTTGAACAATTGTGCTTTAATGACCACTGTTATGACAAAGCCCCAACATTTTACCCATAACTAAAAAACGTTATATTCTTTCTCCCATATTCCGTTTTTTTTTTTCATGTTTGGTTCTAAATGTAGCTTTAACGTTGCTCTACATGATAAGAATCTTATAAATGACTTCACTGCCATGTTTAACAGTATCATAACAGATACCATGTCTTTTATGGAGCTTCCGTTATTCCAAAAACGACTTTTTTATTTCACTCATGGCAATTATTATAAAACCAAACATGTACACTTTAAGGAGGTTTCTTTCTTTTCTTTTGACGAGCAGAGACGAAGTAAGAACAGATGTTGTGAAACCGTCCCCAGTGACCAGACATGTATCGGTATTATCGTCCTCCTTGTGCTTCATCGTCTGTCGCCGACTTTATGGGAAACCCGCTCTGATCCCGCTCAGAATCAATAATCCCGGTCGAATGACACCGAGAGCCCCCCCCCCCCCCTTTATCCGCTTACTTTAGCTACATTTGGTGCAGCGATGACTCTCCCATCTGGAAGCAGACGCAATAATGTTGTGGTAAAAACGTCAGTCAGAGAGCAGTAAATGTGAGGAGGGGGGGGGGGGTCGAGGACAGGTAGTGAGTTGTGTAGTTGTGCAGTGCTGTTGGGAGGAGGGGGGCAATTTATTGAAGGAAATGTATCTATATTCGCGTAGTGGCGCTGTGAAGCCGAGATCTCCATCGCGCGGTGATCATTTGCGGTTGTTAAAGTGACACAGTGTTGGTAGGCCGGTCGGCGCGAGGAATGTGGGGGCCAGACCTGACAATTAGAGCCCTGTATATCACACACTCTCAGAGGAGGGGATGGAAGAGAGAGGTCGGGAGGGGTCACACACACAGATACACACTCAGGGACCAGGATGGGCAGCAATAGATAACATGTAACGGGACTACTTTACGTAATCCGGACACAACAAAAGTAAAAACATGGATTACAATGAACCGATGACGATCAATGTATGATAGGTACACTGAAAAAACTGAAACATTGACTTTAATTAAATGTATTAGATTTCAAATAAATAATACTAGGTTCAACTTAATAATATTACTTTCAACAAACATACAGTAATAGTTGTACAAATCTGTTGACATAAAACATTTAATAATAGTCAACGTTTCAGTTTTTTCAGTGAAGATAAATTGCCTGAATTTTCTTTTTGATTTGCATTTAGGCTACTTATACTTATTTTACATATATGTTTTGATGCAGTAGTTTTATAAAAACAAAATACTGTTTGTTTTTAATTCATATATTCAACTAAAACATTTTTTTTATGTTCCACTATCCTGTCTTTAATTTAAGAGGACACATTTGTTGTCTTAATGTCTTTGTTTCTTTTTTCTAAGGTCACATTGTTCTTACATGATACACTTAATTAAAAACAAATTATCGATATTTCTTTCTCTCTAATTGCATTTAATTTAATGTTGAGGCAATCTAAAAGTAATGGAAAGTAATCAGGTCACATTACTTTTATATCTTGATACTCAGATTAGGTTACTGATTACATTTTATTTAAAGGTATTAGTCATTGTAACAGATGACCCTTTCAAAGTAACCGTCCCATCCCTATCAGGGAAACATACAAGCCGTGCAAAGGCAGCGGACGAGCCGTTTGGAGCCAGAGGTCAGAACATATGCTGCTGCTCAAACTGTATACACATGGCTCTCGTTTGCAAACAGCAAATACGTGCATCATGGGGAAGATCATTTCAGTTCCTGCTCATTTCTAAGGCACGAGACTGATGGCGAAAAACCTTCGCATTGTGTATTTGAATCATGTTTTATATCATTAACCATCACTTTGTCTGACACGGCCTCAGAGTAATACCATCTAATTGGACAACAGAGAGGGGCAAGCACACACTAAACAATTCAAGATTCCCATGCAGGTAAGAAATCTATTTCTATGTCTCGCAAAAACATGCACATGCTTAATACGCTCACTTTATTTTCCCATCGAGCCTTTCGGGCGCGGTATCAGACAAAACAAGAGTCGATATGTGTCTGCGATATGAAGGTGAATAATTGTTGTAATTAATGACCTGTGGGTATTAACCGGAGCCATCCGACGAACCTCCGAGGCTGATGCTAGGACCGGTATCGGGAGCATCATTCAAAACAGCATATTAAAACATTCTGGAGTTTCCGTAGTTGCTACATTGTATGCGCAGTGTGTATCTGTGTGTGTGTTTGCCCTCGTGAATTCTCTGTGTGTTGTTTTCCGCTCACGTCCTTCTCCTCTGAGACTCACGCACACCTGTCCAAAGTGTCCGAACTTATTCCATGTAAGATAGCCGGGACCATTAGCTTCCTGTGACCTTTTACCACTCTTTTCTTTGCAGCAGCCATTCCGCCGTGTGTGTGTGTGTGTGTGTGTGTGTGTGTGTGTGTGTGTGTGTGTGTGTGTGTGTGTGTGTGTGTGTGTGTGTGTGTGAGACAGTGTTTGTATGAAAAATGCTACGAGTTCCGACATGCACCTCAAAAATAACTATAAACACTTGTAGATATGTGAAGGTATACTGTCTTATGCAGAGTTAAATGTTACTGCAGCTACACACACACACACACACACACACACACACACACACACACACACACACACACACACACACACACACACACACACACACACACCACACACACACACACACACAGACCATGTATACATCACTTCAGGGGGACATTACATTGACTTACATGCATTTCCTGGAGACTTATCCTAACCTTAACCATAACCAACACATGCCTAACCCTAACCCTTACCCTAAACCTTACCCTTACCCTAACCCTAACCCTTACCCTAACCCTAACCCTTACCCTAACCCTAACCCTTACCCTAACCCTAATCCTAAACCTAACCAAGTCTTCACCCTAAAATTAATGATCCCCCTCATGGGGACCTCCATTTTGTCCCCATAAGGGAAGCGAGTCCCCACACGTGACTGTGTAAACAGTTGTAGGTCCCCACAAGTATAGTAATGCTAGACCACACACACACACACACACACACACACACACACACACACACACACACACACACACACACACACACACACACACACACACACAACACACACACACACACACACATGCAGGCATGTATTTGCAATGGATTTTCCTTTTCTTTTATTTGCTGTAATTGGAAAATAATTCAGGCAACGTCAGGGAGAATCGATAAAGAATTAATGAAAGGAGAGGGGGAGTCATTAAAGGCAATAAAGAGGGAGAGGTTATGATGAAGATGGCATCATGGAGAGACACAGAGGAGACAGCCACCGCTGCGTGTGTGTGTGTGTGTGTGTGTGTGTGTGTGTGTGTGTGTGTGTTGTGTGTGTGTGTGTGTGTGTGTGTGTGTGTGTGTGTGTGTGTGTGTGTGTGTGTGTGTGTGTGTGTGTGTGTGTGTGTGTGTGTGTGTGTGTGTGTGTGGTGTGTGTGTGTGTGTGTGTGTGTGGTGTGTGTGTGTGTGTGTGGTGTGTGTGTGTGTGTGTGTGGGAAATAAAGAAAAGTGTGTATGGAGAGATGTCGCAGAATAGCTTCCTTTTTTTAGCTGTAAAAGCGATAAAAGCTGAATTAAACGCACAAATGTGATTTATTTTCATAGTTTTCTTTAGAGGTTCTGAAGGTGTGACATTTTCGTTTGAAAGTAGCAAATGATGTATTTTCGAACATGATTTCAATAGCCATTAATTAGGACCATGTACGTAAGACACCTTTTTATCATCATACCCTTTAATAAAAAGCCTGCCTGTTCTAGCGTTCCGGCAGCCGGTGTCACAGTCAATCATTCAAAAGGGTAATTATATGACACTGTAACGCTAAAATACCTGCAGTCCCTTAATAGCATCGGAGCCATCGAGATTCAACCTTAAGCTTCCATCCCGGCCCCCTACCACTCATCTGAGCGCCGTAAAGCTGCCAGAGGAAACAATACTGCCTCTCCGCTCAGCACCGAGGTTAATGGCAAATGGGGCTATGGCTGCCGGTGATATTGTTGGATAAATGATTATTGATTAGGTAAAGGTTGAGCTAATCATTAGGCTTCATCCATTCCACAGACTCCCTCCCTGACCTTTCTGCCTGGCCCTCTAGGATCACCAGGATTTCTCCATACGATGATTTGATCGCCTCGCAGATGGGCGCAGGGGAGGAGAGAAAGAGCGGGGGGGAAGAGGAAAGCAAAGGCAGATCAGTGAAAGGGCGCAGAGAAGGAGGTTGGGGTGTGAGGTGTGCTCGGATGAGGCTGAAACAGGAGATGATGTATATTTATATACTCTAAATATGCATTGTATTTTCTTTGCAAACCTTTTTTTTTGTAAAGAATATCAACATACATGTGCAGGTCTTTACATGACTGTGACCACATTGTTTCTATAGCATTAAATAATAAAACATGTGAATATGTGTGTTCAGATACATGCGTTGGAAAGTCACTGGCATTACACACAATCATGGTGGATATTGAAATCAGCAATCACGGGAATACTTTGATATTCCTCAACTCACAAGTTATGAGCTCGACTCCATTTTGTATCTGAGCGATGAATACTTCCAATTGATTTCGAATGCATGCACTTCCCATAACACCAATGCCTATCCCAAATGCTGTAATAACATTATACATAGTAGGGGACATGATACTGTTTCGTACTTAGTTGAAGAAACATGGTATCGTTTTATGTGATAGCAACATATGTTTTCAAAAGAAAGAAAGGAAGTGAAACCCCTGAAATACATAGCTAATATAAGTATTTGCGTTGGGCTTATGTCGTATCCAACAACAAAACAAACCCATATTCTATTTGTATGGGTTAATGCAGGGGTGTCAAACTCAAGGCCCGGGGGCCACATTCGGCCCGTGACTTCATTTTATGTGGCCCCACAAGAGCTTGCAAAGAATATAATATGATTATTATACGGTTACATGCTACAGAAGCACGTTGCCCATAAACTACATGTCCCACAATGCATCTCAAATATGACTTTTTTCTCAGAATTTGCCTTTTTTTCTTCAAAATATGCATTTTTTCATATAATTCCTTTTTCTCAGAATTAGATTTTTATTTCAAAATGTCACTTCTATTTATTTTTTCTCCAGAATTTGGCTTTTTTTTTAAAAATCATTTTGGGACATACGCACTGACGAGACTTGCCCTAGACTTCTGCTTTCAGACGTAGTTAATTATGAAGTTATTACCCTATCCGATGATAATCCAATGCAGAGGCAATGATGTAATATAATACATTATTTTATATATATGATATATTTATATATGTATTTTTATATAGTCTTAAAGTTACAACCGGCCCTTTGAGTGAAACCATAATGCTGATGTGGCCCGCGATGAAATTGAGTTTGACACTCATGGGTTAATGGATCAAAGCATTCCGGCCTTTTTTCCAAATATTCTTTAGGGCATTGCGAGTTCTCATTGTCTCGCAAAATGCAACATTGCTTGGTACCATTTTTCATGCTGCATGTGTATAAATCAAGCATTCACTATATGTGCATGCTTTTGTCACAAAGCAATGATATGTGTCGTTGTTTTAACATAGGAAAACAAATAAATACATTAATTAGGGTTGGGGTTACACCTAATATAATGTAACTAATGTACTGGTTAGGGTTTGGGGTTAGGGTGACACAAGTTGTTTAGCATTCTATACTCAAAAAAGGTCTCGATATGGTTGAGGACCCATGTAATAGGTCAGAAATGATATGTACAGTATCACCATTCAAAAACTCATATTTCTTCAAGTCTAACACATACATCTGTAAATCCATGTCTACATTCAAGTTCCAATACATGATTTAATGTTCTCTGGCAGCTTTACAATAGCAACATTCTTGAGTTACAGTGTTTTATATCAAGCTGAGTGTATGGGCTAAGTATTAGATACACCCAATGTGAAACATCCGCTCTGAAACCTTGACATGGTGACAGGGAAATGCCTCGCTCCTAACAGCTCTATTTATTGAATTGTAGCAAATATTCCTGGCAGCGGGAATTTAACCAATCCCAGACTGGAGCTCACATCTGCAGCCAATCAGCTCGGAGAACACCCCTGGGTTCCTGCTCGCCTTCCATTTACTCACAAAGTCCTGCACTGGAAACAGAATGTTTATTTGAAGTAATACTTTCGTCTGAACTACTGGGTGGAAACACGTTAGCATGGCTGCATTGCTGCATGGCTGCATTGCTGCATTGCTGCATCTGTGCTGGACAATAATCACCAACATCATTTCTTTTTCTCTCCCTCCGGTGTGGATTTCTTTGGTGCAGTTGCTTGTGTACAGGAAGTTCACCTTTATTCACGATGACATGACTTGTGATGCGTTCATGGTACCAGAAGAGAGAACAGTTTCTCAACAGCATGAAGTACAGTACAGTGTCAAAAACAAAAAGCACACTGCATATCAAGTCTTCCAGTTTTTATTGACTTATCTTCCAAAAATGTTACAAGACAGTACATTTTTTAACACTCTTATTTAAGTGTTAAGTGCTAGCTAACTAACAGCACACATGACTTTATATACATGTCAGTAATGATACAGCAAACACATGACAGTGCATGCGTGTAGTGCACACATGCACAATGACACACACACACAGGCGTGGAACTTGGATTAGCATTTAACCAGCATGCACAGCTGCAAACAAGTCAAATGTGTGGACGATTGGACACACACTTACACAACCAAGCTTTGGAATTATTTTGTAACATTGGCAAATTGAATATTTAGTCTTTTCAGAATAAAGACCCTTTAACTTATGAAACTAAAATCCTTCACGGAAACGTGTCAGAATAGACTCATGTGCATGACTTGTTCTTCAGCCGGTGGCGTGCCTGATATGGATTTTGATGTGGCTGTAAATCCATCCGTCTGGTCCATATTGGAATATCTCAACAACTATTGGATGTATTGACAAATCATTTTGTATAAACTCATGGTCCCCAGATGATGTACTCAACTCGTCTTCGTCATCCCTCGACACAAACATGAAGTTGACATTTTGGGAAATGAGTCTGCTCTGATTGGTTAGCTGGCCGGCTCTGTTGTGATGGCTCAGAGATGTGTCAGCAATGTCCCGCCACTTAGCCTATCACATACAATGTGTTGGAGCGCTAGCCAATACAAGTGTGAGTGTTACATAGTGATGTCACAAAAAACCCTAAATAACGCTAAGGAAAGGGAAACCCCCAAACAGCATGAAAGGGCCCGTGTAAGGGCATTATTGCACTAAGAGACTCCGGTATGACAAATAAGTCCGATAGATTCTCGCCATCTTAACGTTGCTGAATCCCTGTAACAAACTTCCATTTTAATTGGTTATATTTGAGATGCATCGCCCTCTAAGCCTTGATCTGGCACGCTGCTGGAAGTACTTTGACTCACCGAGACGAGCTGATGGTTCGGAGACAAAGCGGTGTGATCTCTTTCCATATTGGTTTATTTCTCTTCAGGCTATTCCGCAGGTGAAAGTCAATTCATCTGCACTTCTTGTCACACCCTCTCTTTGCCAGGGAAAATAAATCCTTCACCATCTGAATAGTGTCACTCTCTCCTTCCCTCGTCCTCTGTCCTATATTCCTCGCCCCTCCTCCTCCTTTTACTCTTCACCTCTTCTACCCCTGCCGTCTTTCATTTAAATATTTCATCCAGTTGTCTTGCGGCCTCTACGGCGTGCCAAGTGTCATCTAGATCCCAGGGCCCGACACTAAAATGGAGCACGGAAGTCATTTTTAGAGAGTGGTGTGTGTGAGGAAGAGGGGGGAGACAGAAAAGGGAGGATAGGCAGCTCGGCTGGGGTCTGAGACATCGGGCGGTGATAAGAAGTGAAAAGGTGGAGAAGACATGGGAGTGATAACTAATGTACTTCCTGTGTACTTCCTCCTCTCTGCTGTCAACCCCTCCCGCTGCCAACACCCCCCCCCCATTCCCCTTTTCTCTCCTTCAGCCTAAAAGACATAACTGATGTGTGAGTGTGTGTGTGTGTGTGTGTGCGTGTGTGTGTGTGTGGTGATCTGACATGTGATGTAAAGGAGTTAGCGTGTGTGCGAAGATGTACATGTATGTGGCTGTCGGACAAACTGACGGCTGATGTGGAGGTGTGTGTGTGTGCGCGCGCGTGTGTGTGTGTGCGTGTGTGGACTTACTGATGGGTGATGTGAAAGTGGGTTAGTGAGGGATGACATGGACAGATGAGGGGGGGGGGTGAGTGAAACTTCTACTTAGCAAAGAGTGATGTGTTCGCTCTGTTTAACCGATGAGTGTGTTTTCTTGTCACCAAAGTGTGTGTTGTGTGTGTTCTCATACCCGGGTGGAAGGCTGGTTCCGGTTGAGGTCAACATGCATCGGATCGTAATGAAGGAATTCAAAAATCACCGCAGCTGCCTGCAAAAACAAGAAGGAGGACGAGACGGGGACGAAGACGGGACAATCTGAGTCTCTATTGTCCTCAACGCCGAGTCCTGTGGTGGTTTAGATCGCAGCTGTGAAAACACAACGACAAACACGCTTTGGCTTTTAACACATATCTGCCGCCGTTGTCATGTGTACCCCCCCCCCCCCCCCTCCTATGGCTACAGCAGCACAGTACGTGGTGGAATACGTTAAGAGCGACACAATCACACCTACTGTCCACTTCATCGTGATATATGAGGTCCACTCATCCCAGGTGTAAATGAGTGTCTTCTTCTGTCGCCGCTGCATAGGTTAACGGATGATGTGTTTTATAAGAAGACGAAAGATTGAAATGTATTTAATAAAGTTATTTATAAATGCGTAGCGACTGTGGACACCTTCTCAGTTACAGCGTATTTATAATATCAATGTTAGTAAAGTATGAAATAGTGTTTTCTTGATGACTTTGTGAAATAAAGGGAGGTGAGTGGCGCAGTGGATGGTGCGTTGGTGTTAGGATCAGCGGAGCACAGGTTCAAACCCCACTGCAGTCAGCATGTCGTTGTGTCCCTGAGACGCTTCACCCCACAGTGCTCCTGTGGGGATTGTCCACAGTGTTGAGTATGTAAGTCGCTTTGGATAAAAGCGTCTAACAAGTGACATGTCATGTAAAAAAAATGAAATATGGCAATACTTAGTAATTGCTTGTCACTCATATCGTTCTTTTTTCTTTTGCTTTTTAATTGTGGTTCTTGTAATGCAATATATAATTTGTATAATGCGTTCAAATGTGATAAGTGGTCATCGCTGAAGTTATGACATTCCCGAAGTATAGGCAGGTATTTTACATTACAAGCTCGTTATGTCACTATAAGTGGTCAGTATAGTTTAAGTTAAAAATATCATATCAGTATCAAGTATCAGGTAAGGCAAATATTGTCGAAGAATGTTTAAGATATGTGAAGAAAATATTGAATATATAAAAAATGATTGGGTTGAAAATACTAAGTCCTTTACAAAAATCTGTTATGAAGTACACAGAATAAAAAAGTACTTAAAAAGTTATACAAACAAAAAAGAAATTAGGTACAGTTGCCCTATGCATACAGTATCTGATGTTAATCATATGTTAAGGCTCTTCTCACACACACACACACACACACACACACACACACACACACACACACACACACACACACACACACACACACACACACACACACACACACACACACACACACACACACACACACACACACACACACACACACACACACACACACACACACACTCTTTCTTACCAGTGTGTTTCTGTGTGTTTGGCGCTTCTGTTCCGCTTGCCAGGCTGCTCACTGACCCCCCAATGTGTGTGTTTGACCTTTCAACTCTGTGCTTCCCCGCAGGAGAAAGGCCCTGCTCTCTGATGCTCCTTTGGACATCCAAACACACACACACACACACACACACTGAACCATCCTTTGAGTGTGTGGATTTAGCCATGCGGGGCCGACCCCGGTCAGGCTTCTAGTCATCCGCAGTAACAGATAAAAGGATATATCACTTCCTCAAATCCCTGAAACCATACGAGACACACACACACACACACACACACACACACACACACACACACACACACACACACACACACACACACACACCAACACACTAGGCACTGAGCTCCTGAGTCCCCCCGCTTAGCACTTGATCCTCTCTCTGGGAGGTTGACACTTCATAGGGAAAGCCTTCACAAACTCCCCTGGACTACACACACACACACACACACACACACACACACACACACACACACACACACACACACACACACACACACATGATCAGACCCTTCACGGAACGTACTGTACACCACCTCGGAGGCCTGTTCATGGTGAACTGCTGGTCAGCATCTGCTTACTGGCCAACACGCTGCTTCATACTTCCCCTTCGACAGACCACGTCTCGGGGTCTGAGGTGCGGGGCGACACATCGAGACAATGTGGCCAGTAAACAATCCTCTGTGTCACCAAATGCCCTCGAGATAGGAGCGCTCGGAGAATTATTTGAGCATATCGACCTCTCCTCTGCCCCCCCCCCCCCCCCCCATCAAGGTAGGGCAGATTGTCCGGCTAATTCAGACAGGCGGAGAGCAGACGTGGATGTCAAGTCAGCTAGCGTCTTTGGGGGGCCCAAGGGCACATGACCGCCAGTTTGTAAGGGAGACCACTGCACCCCGGGGTGCCTGCATTTTTTAACACGGCAGCCTATCTAGTGTTTGTGCAGAGGCGTGGACAAGCGTATAGATGTTGGTTCAACATGGGGTCAGGGTACATTTACGTAAGGATGGTGTGGGGGAGGCGTGTGGACGAACACACCATTCAAGTGCATACAAGGCTGAAGCTTATTGTAACTGACATGTTTCTATTGTGGATTTATTGTACGCTAGATAGGGGGATTTATGATGTACTGTAACTCCTACTCAACCATATTTCCTACGAATAGGAGTAGAACATCGGAGTCTGATCTGATTTATCACATTTAGGTGATGGAAACACGCCTATCTTGGTTTGAAACAGATTTCAGTTCATGGCAGTATCTTGGATTTCATTTAAATGTAGTGCAAATTCTGACAGAATAGCTCAAATGTGTAAAACAAAGTGCTAATTCAAGCGTGTAGCCATCCATTACCGCTATCTCATAATGAAGAGTTGTGCTTCGAGCTCAGCTGTAGTTGGCGCAGTTTTTCAAGTCGGTAACATGATGGCCCAACAAGAAGGCGAAATAAAAACAGTCTCACCTCAAACAGTGCAATACGTTCTGAAACTCATTTGCCTGTTTTATTCATAAAATATGGAGCCAAGCATTAAAGCTTTTAATACAATATCTTAAAGGTCCCATGTCATGGCCATTTCTACTGATCATAATTCCATTGTTGAGGTCTACTAGAATAGATTTACATTGTTCAATGTTCCAAACTCACATTGGTTTCTCACAGCATCTCTGTATAGTGTGTGTATTCACTCTCTGTCCTACACGGCTTGTTGGAGCTCCTGCCCCCCCTCTCTGTGAGCCCAGTGGCCGTCTGCGAGACAGCGAGACACAGCGAAACCCAGCCCGAAACCAGCCTGAGCACACACACCCGCAGCCTGGCTGGGAGTTTGTGTGTGTGCTCAGGCTGAGTTCCGCGGTGTCTCGCTGTCTCGCCGACCGCACACCAGTGAGCCAGCTCACACTGTCCGCTCCTCGCAGCAGCGAGCCTCGCAACATCCCGCCGAGTGTGTGTGCGTGTGCGTGTGTGTGTGTGTGTGTGTGTGTGTGTGTGTGTGAGGAAGTCCGCGGATTGGTCCAAACGTAATGGCTCGTTATAATACGTTACGTCACTATACCCAAATACGTTACTATACCCAGGAAGCAAACAATGGGAAAAAAGAAATGTCCAACGAGGCGTTCTGGGGCAGCACAGACAGGTCTTCTCTGTGTTAGAGTTTTACTCCCTACAGGGTGTACTTTGAGGGTGTGTGACTTTGCAGACTGTTCACATGCAGAACAACCTTCATAACACAAGGTGACGTGTCAAGAAGAGACTCTGAGGCATGAACTCAATTGCACGACTCAGATAGTGTTTTTCAAAAATAAAGACTTTACTGGAATTTAGCACAGTAATCAAAACAAGGAAAACAAATATACTCTTTCGAGGAAAACCAGCAAGTGATCAATGAGGTAGATCCGTGGGAAGTCCGTGAGGTAATCAGGAACGTGGGTCATAGTAAGACAACGAACTGACAATGAACAGGAGGAAGCTACCACAATATATACACAGGTAAAGGGGACACAGGTGGAAACAATCAGGGCGGGGAAAACAATCAAGGACGCAGGAGACAGAAGGGGGCGGGGAGCGTGGAGGCCTGAAATGAGAGGGATGATTAATTAAGGGAATAAACATAAAGCACAGGGCAAAGGGACATGACAAAACTAAGATAAAGAATAAACTTTCACTATTAGTTTCCTAGACATAACAGGACGGGTAATAACCGGAAAAGCATGACATGAGACCTTTAACGTTTTTATTTGTTTTCTGGGATTCAACCGGAGAAATGTCTTGCGCAAATTGAAAACTAGCAAAACAAGAGGTTGATGAAAATTTACCTATTGTGAGCCCGCCTAGACAGCACATCCAACACATTTAAATCAACTATTCTATATGTTGACCATTAGGGTTTATCTTCTTTGGTCTGTGTGTGGCTTAGTAGCAAATAAGTCAACCTTTTCGATATTTATTCGAAATCGTTTCCTGACCTTTATTGCTTTGCTAAATAAGAATGAATCATGCTTTAGTTGCCATGCATGTTATCGTGTATTAAAGACAATGGAAATACATTGAGATTGAATATTTAGCAAATCCTTGTGAAGACCTTGAATTAGTCTAGATGTATACATCCCTTACCGTAACCAGAGATGGGGTCGTTACTAAAAAAAAGTAATATATTACATATTACATATTACTTTAAAAAAAAGTAATATATTACACTACTTCGTTACTCTCTACATAAAGTAATTCGTTACTTTACTCGTTACTTTACTCGTTACTTTACTCGTTACTTTACTCGCAGGGCCGGCCCGCCCCTCCCTGCAGGCAGATCACGCAGACTGCTAAAGTTTCAAATGTTCTCTTTAGTTCAGTTTCCATTGTCGCATAAGACTGATCCAGATCCTGAATGTTTTCCTATCTGACCATGGCTGTCCTCTGTCTCCTGCTATCTGACCGTGGCTGTCCTCTGTCTCCTGCTATCTGACCGTGGCTGTCCTCTGTCTCCTGCTATCTGTATATTTTGCGCAGTCTATCTCTGCTCACGCTGTTGCGTCAGCGTGTTCTCCTGCGTGTTGGCCATGTGTTGCACTGGAGCCAGACTTCAGCCGAGCACGTACGAACTGCGCATGCGTGAGTGGCAATAACTCTCCTTACCAGCAGGCAGCGGTAGTGTGTATTCGTCATTCAAAACAAGCAACAACCGGAAAACAGAGAAGAAGAACTACGTGTGTGTGATATAAATAAACAACAGCTATGTGCGTTAGCTTCACCTAGCATGTGTTCTTTGCAGGTGTTTGTTGAGGTTTGATTATGACTGATTTTAGAAAGTAACGAAGTAACGCGTGTCGGGGCAATGTTAGTAACTGTAGTGTGATTACTGGATTATAAACGCGTTACACTACTCCGTTACCGACAAAGTAATATTATTACAGTAACGCGTTACAAAGTAACGCGTTACAAAGTAACGCGTTACAAAGTAACGCGTTACACCCAACTCTGACCGTAACCCACCTCACCCTAACCTACACAACCTTGTTTGACACTCAGCTTATTTCCTTACCCTAAAATGGTTTTGCAATTGTATGCAGAATCAAACCTCCATTGTGTCGCTGCGGGGACGCTCATGAGAGAGCCAGCATTGACATTGTCACAGCTAGAAAACATGCTCGAATTGTTTCTCTTGCTCTGCTTCTTCTTTACTTTCTCTGTATCACTCTACCACCATTACATGTATCTGTTGCTCTTCCTATTAACAGGTATCTTTTACCGGGTAGTGGTGGCTTGGAAGTGGGTGGGTGAAGGAGGGAGGCTTCGGCATAACAGCAGGGAGAATGTCAGAGTAAGATAAACACCGAGTGAAGCTGAAGTGGCTTTGGACTCGGCTCGAGCTGAAGTGACAAGAGTATCGGCCTGTGATTTGTATCCACCGTGTGGAGTGGCTCCCACGCACTCACTATACATCCTGAAATATACGCCATTTGACTCCTGAGTGTTTCTGTAACCTGATATGTTTGTATAGCCAGCAATATCATAATAAACTGTATCACAGTGGAGCTGCTAATGGTAGCAGGTCCGCAGAGCTAATAGTCCTTCATCACAAAGACATTTTGAATTGTCATATTAGGGAAAAGCACGGATATAAGAATTCATGATGGATGAATTCCATTTCCATTACTTTGAGTTCAGGTATCTGGTATTGTGCGTTTTGCCTACTGTGCCTACAATGGCTTTAAAGTAGACCACTCTCACACTCTGGATACATATGTCATGGTCATGGATAGGAGAGAACATCAAATACATACCTGCTCATGAGACTGCCAAGTCTCTAGGTCCGGACAAATCCAAGCCACTTCCTGTATTTACGGCATAAGCACCCAGCAAAAGAAGACAGCATGGGATACCTGGAGTTCTTGTGACATGGCAACAGAGGACTTGTGGCACTTTCAAGGGCAACATCATCCATTTCCATTGTGAAGCACTTCACAATTCTCTTTTCTTATCACGCCAGCATGTCTTGAGTTTCTCCAGAAGAAAAGGAATAGAGCAAATCCCCGAACTACCTAGGTCTGCCTCATATGTGTCAGTACTAGCTGTCCAGGCAACTATTTCAACTGGACTTTTATTTTTGCATCAGAAATAGTTTCTAATGTTTATGATAACATTGTACTCAACAAAAGTATTCTCAATCTTATATTCTTCTTATAAGTATTATCAACATCTACAATGTTCCATCTACGCTTTACCTTTCATTTACCCTTACCTCCAACTGAGACCTGAACCCATTATAGTCCTCAGGCAAGCAGCCACTGTACATTGAGTGTCATTGCCTTAGGGTCACGTCCCCTCTAATGAATGAAATATGGGAATGTGCTCCCCCCCCCCAACCCTTACATTTAGGTTATGACCATATGGTATCAGATTTTCCAAAAGCAGAAAGACAGTTATTTGTTCCTCTAAATATTCACTGTTAAACCGATCCAAAAGTCATGTGATGCATAGCTCTCACCAAACTCTTCCAGCGTCACGATGCTGTACGTGTTTGCCAAGGTTGTTGGTTGTTCTGTCTCCTCTGCACGCATGTCTTCACAAGTGAAACACAGTCTGCTTGGATCATACATAACCGATGCACATGTTATCTATAAAGCAGTGTGTAACTGCTCGTGGTGAGTACATATGGACTGGTGTTTATCACTTTAACAGGCTGTAAGAAGATCCAAGTTTAACTCAGTCACTTGTCTTTTAGAAACGGGGTCTGTTCTTGATTTGGCCCTATGCTGCGTCAGTGTTAACCGACCAGGTTACTGTTGTGTTGGCTCTCACTCATTGTCTGTGGCACATGGTCCTAATTGCCCTGTGTGTTTGTTCTGGTTGAGGATATAACATAGCATTGTGCTCTTTTTTCCAAAACAAGCTCTTGTACAGACTTTTGCCAAGTGTGTGCACATGTTGACACAAGCAAGAGCCACACTGACCGGTGACATCATTGGTTACTTCGAGATTGCAAAAGTTTATCTGATCGGCAAGCCGCCCTGCTGATTAAAGTGTGGCAGCATTTTAACTTTCTTAACCCTCCTGATGTCTTCGGGTCAAATCTGACCGATTTACTAATTTCATCAATCATAGCTTTTTAGTTTTACATTCGACTGCATTAAGGCTTTATGATACACACACACACACACACACACACACACACACACACACACACACGCACATGCACGCACACGCACACGCACACACACACACACACACACACACCCACACACACACACCATGTATACATCACTTCAGGGGACATTACATTGACTTACATGCATTTCCTGGAGACTTATCCTAACCTTAACCATAACCAACACATGGCTAACCCTAACCCTTACCCTTAACCTTACCCTTACCCTAACCCTTAACCTAACCAAGTCTTCACCCTAAAATTAATGATTCCCCTCATGGGGACCTCCAATGTGTCCCCATGAGGGAAGCCAGTCCCCACACGTGACTATGTAAACAGATGTAGGTCCCCACAAGTATAGTAATGCTAGAACACACACACACACACACACACACACACACACACACACACACACACACACACACACACACACACACACACACACACACACACTATATAGGACAATAGGAGGGTTCAATTCGATCGATGGAGAAAAGGTAGTGAGAAGCTACAAAAATCCATAACCCTAACCCTAACTTGCTGATGAAACCATTTGTAAATATGTTGAGTCTAAGTGATGTCTAAAGTGGAATATAAGTACATATAAAATATGAATCAAATGAAAGGATGTTCAGCCTATTATCTACAATGTGTTGGAGCGTTAGCCAATAGAAGCGTGAGTGTTACAGCGTGATGTTACGATGTTACAGTGTTAACACAGGGGTCAACTGAAGGAGTTTGAGGCGGGGTGTCGGAGGGAAACTCCCTCTGGAGGGAAACTCCCTCCGGAGGGAACACAGGGATGATATCCTTTGCAGGCCGCTTACATGCACACAAACCTATGACACAGGACAGGACAGGGAAAACCCCCAAAACATAAGTGGCCCTCTTTAATATGTTTGAAAGCCAGAAAAGCCTGCTCCTCCACCCCTTACATCTTTAAATCACCTCAGATTAGATGTTTAGATAACCCTTAACATTTCTTCTATGCATTCACTTTTACATTGTCCTGTTTTCTCTTCCCATTCCGTTATAATGAAGCTCTCTCTGTCTCTCTACCATCTTTTTTTCTCTCTGGAAGTGATTGGTGTGTCTAAACGAGGAGGGAGGGATGCTTGGGAGAGGCCCGACCATCTTCACGCGGCACATAATTAATAAAAGCAGCCTGTTCCAATTTAAGAGGCTGATTAATGCAACAGATACATCACAGCGTGAAGTGGACCGTCTCTCCATCTCTCTCCTTCTCTGGTCTTGACAGCATAGAGACAGAGCATGGCATTATTAGGTTATGGCACAGTATGCTTATAATAAATCTTTGTAGACTCATTTTTGGAGGATTTTTATATCCGATGTGTTACAGTTGCAATTACAAGAGACTGATAGTTTAGTATCTGTCTTTATGCCATGTATATTGAAAACTGGAAACAGTGTTGGGGGCAGAACCCTATTCATTCCTATCAAAGTTGCTCCTTGTCGCATGAAGCCAGAATGACCTGATTCTTAAGAACAACAATCTGTGCCCATAGAGAATGTGCCCGTGTTTTACTTAAGCCCCGCCTCCAATCTGCAGCGTCACAGCCAGTCTCAGCTCAGTCACATGAATGGAGGTGAAAAATAACACTAGATTTGGCTTCAAGCGCATTTGACAACTTACTCATTGATTTACGGACGTCTCTACTCCAATGTAAGTCAATGCACAAGCTGCGCAAATTGACTCCGAAATTGTAGTACCACCGTTTGGCCACCATGAACATTTGCGTCAATGCCCAGAGCACTTCCTATGGGTTTGCTTTATGCTGATGATGCACCAATTTACTGTAAAAGAAAAAAAAACTACAGTTTCCATTTGGGTCAACAAGATCTTTTCTACCATGATGGTATGAACCAACGTAAGACTATCCATGAACAAATCATTACTAGTAATGTGTGTTATCCCAAACAATGATATCTACCCTGGCCCCATTTTTCACCAAACCGTAGACCACTGAATGTTTGAACCACACTGGGCCATCTCAACCAAAATGTGAGTGAAATGTCGAGCTCACACACATGGATTGCTGCAAACCGTGTGTGTGAGCTAGACTTGTCGACAATTTTTGTATTAGTATTTTAATATCAATAGTATTTTTCCTCATTCCCTTGAGGAATATTTTCCATGATTTTGAACTCCATAACAGGATTTGATAATTGAACTAAGTTGGTCACTGATAAAGAAAAAAATCTGTTTGTAAAGCTGAGCCATATACTGCGTGCAATGTTCAGGGTTTGGATTTGACCTTAGCACGGTTTAGCACATCACACCACATCGCCCCCCCCCTCTTTCATTTTATTTAAAGTTTTAATTTCCCCTAAAAAATATTTTAAATTAAAAAAAGAACTTATCTTCATTTACTAATCAATGTTCTCCTAACTCCATTGGATTTGGTCTATACATGACAATTGTATACAACAACAAAGGGAGTTTATAGCTTTATCCTTCAATCTTGAATAATACGTTATATTTGTGACGTCTCATTAAGTGCGTTTCAGTTTTTTATAATATAGTTGAAGTACTTTTATTAGCCATGTATATGAATGTACTGTTTAAAAAACATTTTTACTTTTCACTTGTGAAGAGTTTAATTTGCTGAGTTATTAATTATTTAGATAGTTTGCTACAAAAAAAGCAAAGCAGACATGCATAGAGATCTCACATACACGCACTACTGTTACAGTTCATATTTAAACTCCTAATACTATTACAATACTGCTACTACGCCACAGATTAAATTAAGGATATTCATTGATTAATAACAAAGGGTAGGTATGTTAAATTGTTTAAATGTTCTGAGTAGAGCCATGCATGTACGTCTGTGAAAGGTAAAGGCGTGATACTTGTATTCTTGAAACATATGCTGCAGACAAACAAGATAAAGAACAATAGGTAAATGCTCTTCTTTACTTTTAACAAGGAGCTCCCTGGGGCTTTCCGAGGAGCCCTGGTGGTCCCTGAACCTGACTTTGAGAAACCACTATTTCCAAGCAGTGTAACCAATGAAGTACAGTAATGGAGTGTAGTGGCCTGAAGTGTAGCTATGAAGTCTTCCCTAATGACTGTAGCACATGTGTGTCTGGCTTTCAGCCCTCTCATTAACGTCACTGGACACTGTATACTATACAGCTCTGTGTGCGTGTGTGTGTGCGTGCGTGTGCGTGCATGCGTGCGCGTGTGTGTGTGTGACGCTGCTGTTTGCCAATTTACAAAGGCTTAGAGTGCTCCGGTGATCTCATCTCCTCTTAAGTTTGCTCACCCTGTGGCTGTGTGTGTTTTTCTGAAGACACACACACTTTACTGTGTACTACATGTAGAGGAGTATACTTCATGCACAGGTGAGGCATGTCTTTCATTCTGCAGCAACTGGAAGGATGGAGTGTGTCTCGCATACTTTTTTGTAAAAGATAGCTTCCTTTTTCTTTATTTCTTTCACAAAAGAGGAAATGTTTCCGTTTGTGTTCCAGCTACAGATGTTGCAGCTCTGGTTTATGAATAAGCAAGACCTGTGTGTGTGTGTGTGTGTGTGTGTGTGTGTGTGTGTGTGTGTGTGTGTGTGTGTGTGTGTGTGTGTGTGTGTGTGTGTGTGTGTGTGCGTGCGTGCGTGCGTGCGTGCGTGCGTGGTAAACAGGGTGGTTTGCTCTGTGGAAGAAGGAATTTCCCCCAGCAGTCCCCATCAGTAATAGTGCCTGTAATGAGCTGCAGCTGTCAGCGTGGTTTCCGCACACACACTCGTGCGCGAAACACACGCATGTACACGGCGAGGAGGAAGCAGTGACTCACTCAGCAGCGCGCCGTCACACTGTACGCTGATAAACAGTGTAACTCATCAGCCTTGCATCAGACATGAGACACAAACATTTCCAGAGAAATACCTACTCCTAAAAATACCCCAGCCCGTGAGTTTACTTTACAGTTTATGACTTTGTGTAACCGAACACACACTGTGTGTGCTGCTCACTGAAAGATGCAGTCACACGAAGTGCTAAAAACACACAGTGTGCCTCTCGCTCAGGCAAACTGAAGAACAAATGATTACCCTGCCTGTTCTGCTGTCTTAACTATATCTCAGAGGGGCATGTTGAGCATGCATGTGTGTACTGTTTAGAAAGTCTCATAAATGCATGGAGAGACCTATTTCAAGACAATCACGTTAGGTGACCCTTGGCCTCATTAGCGAGACGCCACGGGAGCCACGGGATGGGTCGTAGGTGTGCGCATCCTTGCAGGGATGTGCCTGGTTGCAATCTGTGCTCTCCCTTGTCCTCCACATCCTGAACGGACAACGCGGATGGAGGCAGCTAACGGTGCTGTCGTCGCCGTGCACTGTAACGTTCACCCGTGCGTGCCGACGGGGTCCGAGGAAGCTAGATACCGTATGACTTCTGCTCGTTTTATAATGTCTGTTACATTACATGATTTCTGTTTGGACCAAATGCTTTATATGTTCACAATGTCTTTTGGCGCTGACTTTCTATAACCTACACAATCCCAAAGAGTGCATGCAAAGACATTATGTTCTTATTTAGTTTAACAACAATGCCCCTTACTTTCTGACCCTCATCAATTATATTTCAAAAGCAGGCCTGGATCATTTTTCATTTTTGTATGAGCGTTAATAATGTTTCCATACACGGCATGGAAACATTTTTAATAAAAAAACTTTTACTGATATTGTATTTTTGCAGTGTTGTTTGCAGGGTCATATTTGACTCTTTATCTAGATCTCTAATTTTTTTTTTCTCATTTTAAAATAATTGCTTTAGGTCAACATTGCATTCCTTCAGTCTGGGTCTTGGGCCAAATGCATGATAGTTGTATATGTCTTATGTCTGTGATTGGTGCTGACAGTACTTTCCATCGCCCTCCAAAATCCCAAATAATGCATGAAAAGCTCAACAGCACGTTCTTATCTATTGCATGTACATCACCTCGTGGTCATTTCAGTTCAGTTTGTGGGGGATTTTAAGTTTAGTGTTCATATTTCATTGTGGCATCCCAAATGCGGTTTTTTTAATTTCCAATAAAACACGAAGAGTTTACAGTCTTTGGCTTTTTCTGATCTATATTTATGCAATGCTGGGTTTTAGTAAAATTAGGACAATAATGCAAGCATTACTCGGTGCTATGATGACATTATTATATCCATGAGACCAATCTTGGACAATCACGTGTTTTCTTTATAAGACCGAGTTATTCATGTGTACCTGGGCGTGGATTGATTTCAGTTTTCATCACATTTGAACCAGAATATAAAAACAGGTGCAGGTTTCTAATATCCCATAAACACCATCATTACATCGTCTTATTGGTAACAGAACATAACACACAAATCAACAGCTACTGATGCAGGTTATGTTAACTCCTCCCTCCAAGTCGCTGACCCACCACATCAGCTAATATACCTTTTTCCACTTCAAAACAAATCCTCAAGATATGGATAATGAAGCCACCGCACACAGGTCCAGCTGAGACACGGCTTTGTGTGTTGACAGGCCCCGCCCCGGTGACCTCTGCCCATTTTTTCTCATTTCACTCTAACTTTGTAGATCAGACTTTAATTTTGAAGTGCGGACCTCAGGACAGTGATGAATAGGCTACATCAAGGAGGGCTTAAATTACCCCTCTCCCTGGTGGCAACACTGACCGCAAGGAGAGGTGTGCGTGTGTGCGTGTGCGTGTGTGTGTGCGTGTGTGTGTGTGTGTGTGTGTGTGTGTGTGTGTGTGTGTGTGTGTGTGTGTGTGTGTGTGTGTGTGTGTGTGTGTGTGTGTGTGTGTGTGTGTGTGTGTGTGTGTGTGTGTGGTGACCTAGTAACAGCAGACAGAGAAAGAAAGAGAGCCGGTCAGCACTTGCCCTCTCAACCCTGCTAGCTCGGCAGCACACCCAACTAGGTAGAAGGGAAGGGGGTGGGGGTGGGGGGGTGCAGGGGGACACAGGGTAGAGGGGCAGAAGGAGAGAGAGAGAAATAGAGCGTCCACTCAATCTTTTTCAAGCTTCTCACGTCAACGTGTTGTCTTGTTTTCCTCGGGACTTTGTAACTTTTAAGGTTATTTGAGGAGAGTCCAACCCTGGCCTCCTTTGTGCTCTCTGCATGCACATAGTGAACAGCAGCCCCATCAGTGGAGACTTTTTGGGGATGGCCATTCAGATATCGACCAGACCTTAACACTACATAATAAAATAGTCCGTCTCAAACCGAGGCAGGAATGGCAGGGTGATTTGGCAAACAGCCACAGGCGCGGCCTCGGGCTGAGAGGAGGACACATCAAGCACAGGGTGACAAAAAGCAGATTTAAGGGAGGCGAAAAACAACTTTGAAACTTACATTTAAAGGATGCTTGTGGACTTTTAAGTCTGTCCTGAACAGAGATATTTTTTTTTACTGGTTTGTACATAGATTTTTAAGACAATTATTTGTAGACAATTCTTTTTTTCCCTCAGAATTTATAGCAGTTAGTGGTTTTTAAGTGTTTTATGGAAACAAGAGTGGAGAAAAAAGGCATCAAGCTTTCATTAAACTGTACATGCAAGCTAAAGTGGTAACATTACATTGTGTCTCATGTTAAGAACATTTAAAAGGGTTCAGTGCCTGTGATATAGTTTAAGGGCGAGGGTACACCATTTTTTTCTTATTTCCCTGCGTTTGTTCCCAGCTGCTCCGCGGACTGTCCCTCCCCCTGGCTCTTTATCCAGTCTACTAGAAACCAGTGTGCCGTGAAGCCGGTGCGCCACGCCGCCCTCTCCACGCCAACGTGATCATCGTAGAAGGAGAAAAAGGAGGAGAAAGAAAAAAGAGTAAATCGCGGATGGGGAAGAAGAGTGGTCCCTGCAGCTAATAGATATGCTATTGTCGCCTTTTTTGGGTTTACTTCTGGAGAAGAAGGTTTTTGATTGAAACTTAGAATATGTTTTTCTCTCATGATAGACCCATGTGACACATGATGTGGAAGTCACCAAAAAGTGTTACATGTGATTTTATGTGTGCGTCTTTCCGCGTTATGTCCGTGCTTTGGATGGTCTGACTTCACTCAATGTCAGCTGTATACATGCTGCTCAGTAGGCCTACTTTATAACAACAATGATACAACGGCCGGATCACCCACTCAGTTCATCCTGAGTGCCAAAGCCGTGCCACGCCGTGCGTCCGTGGAGAGGGCTTAAGAGCTCCGATTTGTGCGTAAAGACAGAAGCGGAACAAGGCACAGACGAGGTCCCAATTCCCTCAATACAGCCCCTCTTACCCCTAACACACACACACACACACACACACACACACACACACACACACACACACACACACACACACACGCACACGCACACACATGCACGCGCTTATTGCTCCGCT